>NC_084742.1:26777401-27064901 GCF_033978785.1 Entelurus aequoreus | reverse complement strand
TTGTCGGAACTGCGCTGCTACAATAACATATACCCCCATCCAATAACATATACCCCCATTATTTACTTTTGACTTTTTAAATTCAATCTCAATTCTGTACACTGCTGCTGGAATTGTTATTCTCCTGAGGGAACTCTCCTGAAGGAATTAATAAAGTACTATCTATCTATCTATCTATGGAAACGGAAAGAAATGCGCTGCAAAACGAAATTCCGGCAATGCTTAAAATGACCAAAATACGGTAAAAACTGAACATATTACACATTGTTATGAACGTGTCTGTTACTACATTATATATAGACTTGCAGTGTGTATATAAAACGTTGGTTGAAGGTTTTAAAATTGTATTAGAGGGCTTTGAAGGCTACAACAGTGGCTCTCATTAGCTGCATCTTCCAAGCGTTTTTTAAAATCATCTTTAAAATCCATAAAAACACAAAAAGACCCGTGTGTTCTTGTCTCATAATGATCTTGAACAATAGGCAAAATTAAAAAAAAGGTGCAGTTTCCCTGTAAAACGTAGCATGAAGCCAAAACAGAAACAGTTGCATCGCAAAAAAAAGGAAAACGTGTAGCGAACAAAAATCGGACTAACAGGGTGAGATCGACATATAAAGGGGAGTAATTAATGGCGGCGGCAGGTGGAGACACTAATCAACAAACAGAAACAAGTGCGTGAGCCCATGTGCATTTAACAACAACAACGTAAACAAAGGAATACTAGGAGTACTGGAAACATAAATATATACTAAATTAAGAAGAAGAAGAACAAAACCAACACAGGACATGACAAAAAGGTCCATTCACACCCTTCTAGATTCTCTTTTTTTAAAGCAACGAGTTAGGAGACACGAACATGACTGCAAGTATTGCTCAGGAAAAATCATGCCAATTAGACAATGACGCCATCCACCTGCCCAATGCCAGAGATAGATTGCAGTCCTGTAGGTAACATTGGGAGGGACTAATTAGAGTGGGTGTAATTTGCAATTAAAAATGAGAAGAAGTGGATAAATATTATGATTGTCATTTCTGGTAAGTAAGCACATTAGTAACAGACTTGGGGCAACACAACACTGTCAAAATGTACACATTCAAGAACTAAGAACATAGTATTCTTATTGAAGTGTAAGTACGGGTGTGTGCGGGTATTAAAAACTGACAAAAAAGGTGAGCTAATTTAGGTTGCTGCTTTGTTTTTGAGCTAACCAAGAGTGTACAGTGACAGAATGGGATTAAATCCTAAAGTTATGTAAGGGTAGGAGGATTAAAAGAAAAGAAACGATGATTCAATTATGCGCTCAGTGCAGCCGTAGTGAAAGCATTTCTTATCCATCCATGACCAAAGTCTCGCTGTAACCAAGTTTCACCCGCTAGAAGATAGAAGTTTTGGGGCCTAATTGGTGCCGGTAGCTAAATTGCATCCATTTGCATTGATCTCCTTTGAAGAAGGATGCAGATGATCTTAACGAGGGTGCTAATTATGCTTACACGACTTGGGGAGCCTGCTGGAATTGCAACTGTGGGTTTGTGTGTGTTAGTGTGTATATTTGTGTGTGCATACACAATAATATTTTAAAAAATGGGCAACTTCATTGGAACATTTTATTATAAATGCACAAACATCCTGTCATTAACCAAGGGATGACTTTGCCCGTGTATATTCTTTTGCGTGAGGGGTGAGTGTGGAGGTAAAAACTGCAGTGTGCGTGTGTGTGTGTGTGTGTGTGTGTGTGTGTGTGTGTGTGTGTGTGTGTGTGTGTGTGTGTGTGTGTGTGTGTGTGTGTGTGTGTGTGTGTCTGTGTGCGTGTGTGTGTACTCGAGGCTATTTTGGTTCAGTGCAGTGTGTGTATGCACACAGTAGACCTTTGCGTGCAAACATCAAAAAGACAGTTTATAATAGGCACAAGTAAAACGAGTACCTTTATTTTCATGATCATTGTGTGTGTGTCGAGTTTGACACATGCTTTAGTGGAAAAAAGTATCAATAAATATTAATATCTTCATTCCAAATGGATCATTTCAGGTTTCACCCACACAAACACACTACTGAGAGACCAACGTAGCAAAAGAAAAAAACAATTTTTCAGACAGCAAAAGAAGAAGAAAATATTTTTTGTTGACATGAGTGCGGTGACAAATATTGTGTGCATACCTGAGGCTGTTTTGGGCCAATGCGTGTGCGTGTGCGTGTGTGTGTGTGTGTATGTGTGTGTTATTCTGCCAACCAGTATTCATGCCAGTGACTAGTGTCGCCTCCTTTAGCACACAATGGCCCACACACTCCGACAAAATGTCACTCGACAGGCTCGTCTTTGCTGCTTCTCCCAGCATCCTCTCCTAATTTATCGTTGGCTGAGAGCGACGGAAAGACACGAGTGGCTGATATGAAATGCTGTGACATATGAGTGTGCCATATGTCCATTTTTTGGCTGCTTAAAACGTCTGCTAGTCATCATAGCCAACAAGCATAAAGATGATTGCCTTCTCAAAATGAGTCAGAACAAATAAAAGTTAATGGCGAATGTCATTATTGACATCATCTTATGCACTCCTGTCTATTTTTAGTTATTGTGCAGCGTCACACACGCTTCTGACAAGCTGTCATGCAAGTTTCCCTGTCATGCAATATTTGCTTCTTCAACCTTTGGTTTGCTACGAGCTGGAGGAAAAACAAAGCTGACAAGCAAACAACCTGCCTCCACGTTATTTGCCTTTGCCTTAAAAAATGTTTGCAGAACAAATGCATTGGCTTAAAATAAACATCACTCAATGCTGTAGGATATATTGATAAAATAACCTTCATGATGAAAGGAAAAGCATATTCTAGATTTTGTTTTCTGGAATAAAGCACATTTGTTTGCCTTTTGAACCATGGCCATCGGAGCAAATAAGCAGCACCGTCTGAAAGCTAAAAACAGAAACAATCCAACAACACACGAACACTGAAGCAAATGCAACGAGAAATATTGAAAATGTAAAATACTCCAATATGCTGCAAAATCCACAACAAATGTGTAAGAAAAATGCAGCATGTTAGCCTGCGGGCTACCAGGGGCACCAGACAGGAAGAATGTACCTGCGTGCAGTTGGTCCCCCCACGTAGTCCAAACTCCTCTAAACTTGTCACAATCGTTTATGCTACATGTGTGCAATAAAATGTTTAGTTTGAGCCGTTCTGGTTATTAAGTTATCCTAAAATGTATTTTCTGACTAGTGATGTCATCCAGCCCCCCTACCTTGTCCAAATCACCCCAAACTTCTTCCATTTGTTAGTGCTACAATTGTGCTGCTAATCATTTTTGTCTAACTATCACAGTTGTTAAGTTATGAACATTTTATTGTTTTATGTTACTATTGTGCAATTAATGTGTTATTAATCATAACCACACCCCAACTATGTCCAAATCTCCCCAAATGTGTCCCAAGAGTTTGTGCTGGTTTGTGCTGCAAAGATTTTTATTTGTGCTGTTATGATTTTGAAGTTATTAATATTTTATGGTTTCATCCCAGCATGCACAAGACATTGAAACAATGTTAAGAACGTATTGTATTAGGCCCTGACGTTGAGCAAGTCAAACATAACGTTGAAACAACATGCTTTTTTAAGACGTTTCTTTAATGTCTGGTTCTGACATTGATTTGACCATTGAAATCTGGTCATTTCCCAACCAACAACGTTGAGCCAACATTAGACATCCATGTTGTCTCAATCTACAAATACAGCTATTTTGCAACGTTGTTTCGAAGTGAGTACGTATAATCAATGTTGTCTTAATGTCTTGTGCCGGCCGGGATAACCCATCCATCCATCCATTTTCTACCGCTTGTCCCTTTCGGGATCTCGGGGGGTCGCTGGAGCCTATTTCAGCTGCATTCGGGCGGTAGGCGGGGTACACCCTGGACAAGTCGCCACCTTATCGCAGGGCCAACACAGATAGACAGACAACATTCACCAATTTAGTGTTGCCAATCAGCCTATCCCCAGGTGCATGTCTTCGGGGGTGGGAGGAAGCCGGAGTACCCGGAGGGAACCCACGCAGTCACGGGGTGAACATGCAAACTCCACACAGAAAGATCCCGAGCGCAGGATCGAACCCAGGACCTTCGTATTGTGAGGCAGACGCACTAACCCCTCTTCCACCGTGCTGCCGCTGGGATAACCATCTCCATAAAATGTCACCATAAAACGTTAATGACTTAAAAACTATAATAGTTAGACCAAAATATTTTGCAACACAAACAAATAGGAATCGTTTGGGTAGATTTGGAGAATATGGGGAGCTGGTTATAAATCATAATTTTTTAGTAACTTAAAAACTATAATTGTTAGACCAAACTTTTTTGCAGCACAAAACAAATGGAACAAGTCTGGGAAGGGTTTGTTATGAATAATAACAATGAAATACCATAAAAAGCCAATAACTTAAAAAACGTAACATCACAAACAGATTGCAGCTTGCAATTTGCAGCACAAACGTAGCAAAAAAGGTGGGAACAAGTTTGGAGAGATTTGGACAAGGGCAACGTCACACAGGTGAAGGATGTGCCTCTTTCAGACATCAGCTGTACGTCCATTGGATCATGCAGCGTTTTTGTGGCTGCAGCATGTTTTACACTAGAGCAGTGGTTCTTAACCTGGGTTTGATCAAACCCTGGGTGTTCGGCAGAGCCTCCGCCGCAGCGGTCAAGACACACCAGACTCATGAATTGATTAACGTGGACCTCGACTTAATTAAACCAAATGAAAAACTTATTCGGGTGTTACCATTTAGTGGTCAATTGTACGGAATATGTACTGTACTGTGCAATTTACTAATAAAAGTTTCATTCAATCAATCAATCAATCAATCGTGTAAATAAAAACTTCTCCCAATTAGCGTATCTGTGCTGTAAAGTTAAAATTTGAATGACAATAAGAAAGAAGTCTAAGTATTATAGATACCCCCAAACAATGTTCCCTCTAATTTTCCATCTGATTTGCAAGTGTGTAATTTGTTGTGAGTTCATGCACTGTCTTGGTTTTGTTCTTTGAACAAGGTGATGTTCATGCACGGTTCATTTTGTGCACTAGTAAAAAAAACATATAAGTTTGTCTTGAATTGAAATAAATAAATAAATAAATAAAAATTATTTTTCACTAAAGAAGGGTTCGGTGAATTTGCATATGAAACTGGTGGGGTTCGGTACCTCCAACAAGGTTAAGAACCACTGCACTAGAGCCTTTTCCCTCTTTATTTGTTGTATGGCGCTTGTGTGTGTGTCAACGTACTGATCATTTAAAATAAGAAAATACTATTTCACAGTGAATGTTTTCACTTTAATTTTTCTAGACCCTCATGAATGTTGCAGCAAAGTCCCCCACATTTTAGAGCCCGTGTCCAGCTCGAAGTTAATAGTGAAAGCCTGTGACTCATACAAGGCTTAATTCTAATTAATTCCACGCTCATCAAAATGTGTTAATTAAATTGCATTGTCTTAATGCTCTTTCAAAGTCACCTCAGGACGAGGAATGATGGGGAAATAGGCTGCTCCATCCAGACACACAAATTGGCACAACAGTGCCCCCTATTGGAAGACTCCTTGCAGAAATGAGTGCAATTCTTTCAAAGGGAAATTAAACTTTACTTCCTAGAACTCCCTGAAAACATGTCACAACCTCATGTCACTTCTTACCAAATTGCAAAGAGATGCAGACTAATTCCCCCTCTATGCTCCTTTCAGAGCTGTGGCAGTTGGTTGCATACTCAAAAAATGGGGCCGGAGCAGATTAATTATTTATACATAAAGATGCATGTTAGTATAATTCAGCATTTCTATTAATAATGTATTTGAAAAGTGAGGCCTGAAAAGCAGAAACTGCTTTTTATGTGATCATATTATTTGTCTACCTTAATAAATTGAGGTTAGGGTTGCTTTTTAATAAATATCCGATGTCGAAAGTTAGTATGTGTGAATCTGTGTTGGCCCTGTGATGAGATGGCGACTTGTCCAGGGTGTACCCCGCCTCCCGCCCGAATGCAGCTGAGATAGGCTCCAGCACCCCCCGCGACCCCAAAAGGGACAAGCGGTAGTAAATGGATGGATGGAAAGTTAGAAGCCATAATTGACACATTTGTAGGGTATATGCAGGACTCAGCTTTGAATCTTTGACCAACCACTGCCCCCACCTCCATTACCCCAAGGACAACTTAGAGAGAAAAATGTGTAATTCAGCTGGAGAATGTCAAATATTTTGATATTTTTAAGCTATTTTAGCCGTGGGATAAACACATCAACGGTTTATCTTTCAATTTTTACAAAGATCCCAACAAAAGTCCGAACCGGAAGTGAGACTGATTAACTTCCAGCTTGATGTTGCTGCGTTCAAATACAGTGTGTAATTAGGTCATTCGAAATATAAATATACGAATCATTATAGTATGTAGTTACAGGACATTTCTTTGATATTGAAGTAAAATTATATGTATTAAAAGCGAAACTTGCACATGTTATAAACATTGAACAAGTGTATTCGCTAACAATATTTTAAAATTACCGGAGCACATGAAGGCAACACCGTCGCTCGTCTTCCGGTTGTGTAGAGGCAAACATGACCGCCGTTGTTGTCCGCCGGCTAGCTGCTCTCTCCGGGGCTTCGGCGGTGGCACTTGGGGCCTACGGGGCGCACGGTAGGTTCTCCACAGACCAGACTGCGTAGAAGAGCATAACAATGTCAATATTGACTTCGGTTACCGGCGCAGCTTCACGTTAGGAAAAACAGAAGCTCCTGGTTTACTTCGTGTGTCAGAAACTAACCTAACAATCGGCATGTAAAGTCATCAAAAACGTGACCTTATTTGAGTTGAATTCATTATCTGAACAGGCGTGTTTCTTATTGCAGGTTTTAAGAACAGCGACCCAGATGATTACCAGAGAGTGGTGAGATATTTTACTTCCCCCCCCCCCCGTGTGCACATTTCTGTGTCTTTACATACCTTGTATATTTTTATTCAAGGTAAGAGTTATTTCAAAAAGCATTGATGATATACGTTTAAATCATGTTAAATGTGGTATTTTGCAGTTTAAAAAAACGAAATATTGAACAAAGCATTCCCCATGAAATGGCTTAGTAAAAAAAAACATGCATTAAGTTGAATTCAAGATTGACATAGTGTAAAAATCGTTTCACATAAAGTGTGAATTTTTTTTGTAATGGGTTGGGGGCCTCCAAATTAAATTCTGCTTAAGGCCCCAAATTAGCCTCTCTGCCATTAGTTCAATTCAAAAAGTGAAACTTATATCTGATAGATTTACTACAGACAGAGTGAAATATTTTGTTGACCACTATAGCTTGCAGCTTATAAAAACTCAAATTTAAAAAAGGTAATTTCATTAAATTTGAAAAATTGTCGTTGAATTTGGATTGGAGGGTGTACAGCGCCTTCAGCCCGAATGCAGCTGGGAGAGGCTCTGGACCCCCCGCGACCCCGAAAGGGACAGGCGGTAAACAATGGATGGATGGATGGATGTTCACCCACTAATAAGTAACGTGAGCTGGGCTTAGACTGTCGTGAGACAGGCTAGTTTAACCCTACTGGTGGCGTGTTGTTCCAATATTAATTATTGCATCAGGTTAAAACTAACCTGTCTCACCAGGCTCTAGAGCGGCATCTGGCTCTTTAGTGTCGCCCTAGTGGCTCCTTGGAGCTTATAAAAAAAATTGTGAAAATGGAAAAAGATTGGGGAAAATATATATGTTTTGTTTTAATATGGTTTCTGTGGGAGGACAAACATGACACAAACCTTCCTAATTGTTAGAGATCCCACCGTTTATATTGAACATGCTTCACTGTAGGAGAGTATTTTGTCCTAAGTTTGGCGGTCCTTGAACTCACCGTAGTTTTACATATACAACTTTCTCCGAAGCTGCTACAGAACGACGTGTTTTATACCACTCTTTATTTGTTTTATTTTGTCCACCAAACTTGTCATGCTGTAAGTGAATGCACAGAGGTGAGCTTTGTTGAGTTAATGACTTGTGTCAAGGGCTAATCAGGCATATTTGGTCAGTGCATGACTGCAAGCTAATCGATGCAAACATGCTGTTTAGGTGAGCTATATGTACATATTGCATCATTATGCCTCATTTGTAGTCATTTAATGTCCTTTACTTATGTCCTCTGTGTATTTAATGTATATTTGCATGTCTCATGACACATTATCCGTATGTGATATTGGCTGCATTTCTGATCGTTGTTTGTGTGTCGTTACAGAGCACAGCAAACTTTACCCAGCTTGCATAGATTGTATTAAATCCATTAGAAGAAGACAGCCTGCTGTTTCCTTTAACTTGGACACAAACATCTATACTGTACCTTTGGCCATTCTTAGCCAGTAATTTCCAAGCGTCATCTCACCCTCTGAGAAGCCTCCATTTTACTAATGTGTTACAATATTGTAAAAATGTGTAGGATGAATATAACATTTCAACATTTCTGCCAACGAAGATATGCGGCACGCATTCATTTTGATAGTATACTAATATAGATATTAACATCATGTGTTGTCTTCATAATAAAAAATTATATAAGGCTTGTATTTTTTTGCTGCTCCGTACAGATTTGTTTTTTGTATTTTTGGTCCAATATGGCTCTTTCAAGATTTTGGGTTGCCGACCCCGGGTCTAAGCCCAGGTTACGTTTCCTATTAGTAGGTGAACAATCCAACGCTTAGTGAATTCAGTTCCACAATGATAGGAAGTACTCATTATATGTACTCGCCAGCACTCAAATCAGGGAATAAACTGCAATATCTTTCTGAGACATTAACTGGGCTCAGTCTGAACTGAACTGTGAAAACAAATTAGTTTTGTACAATATTCTTAGTCAGTTATTCTCACACTGGGGTCGTCGGCTCCATCTAGTGGTATGCCGAATAGTTCTGTACATCCATCCATTTCCTACTGCTTGTCCCTTTATATGTACTGTATATGGAGTATCATTGTTCACGGTGTTTGTGCATTGTGTGTAATGTTACAGTGGCCAAACATATTAATTGGACTTCTTAAATAAAACTTCTGCCTTGTTTTAATGAATACTTAGGCCTACTTTGCTATTGTACTGCGCTACTAGGCCATTATGGTTGTACTTGCTGAAAAAAGTAGAACCACTGTTTTAAGTTATTGAGGAGCACCTGTAGTTTGAGATCTGTTGAATGTGTGTTTCTGCAGTTATTTGAGACGGCCAACAAGTATCACTTCTACCATAGCTTGGCCCTGCTGGGTGCTGCGCAGTCGAGTAAACCCGCTGTGGTGAGTGAGCTGTTCCAATAAGCATGATATAAACAAAATAATGAATACAATGAGTTTTGTTTTCATCTGTCTTACTTTGCACTCAGAGCATTTTTTTTAATGAGACGCTAGCTTGTGTTTGCACAGTGAAAAAGCTAAAACATGCTGTGGACTACTCTGGACTCTTTTAGAGCACAGCTTAAAACTCACCTCTTTACCGCAGAAGACTTTTGATTTATGTGTTCATTGTGTATCTTAAATGTTTATTTTAGATTCCTTTGTGTGTCTCGGTCTCTGTTTCTGTTTTTGTTTCTGGGGCTGATGTAACAGTTGGTTGGGGGGGCGCATAATAAATGAAAATAACATAACATAACATGTTGGCCTTCTGTGTTATGTGCTTTTGATGGCTGTGTTGTAACTTATTTGTGCCGTCAATCACCAGGGTTAGAAACATGTCTCCTCTCTTGTCGAAACAAAAAACAGGCCAGCACCCTCCTAATCGCCGGCATGGGGATGTTCTGCGGCTCGCTCTACCACCAGGCCATGACTGGGGACCCGGGCCTTCGCAAGATGGCCCCCATGGGGGGCATGGCGATGATCGCTGGCTGGCTGGCGCTCATCCTCTAATTGGCTGGGCCTCAGCGTGTTGGCCTGAGATAACAGAACAACATCACTATCTGAGCCGAGCCATCTGACAACGGAGAAACAAGTTTGTTACGATGAATGTACAGATATTCTTTATATCACCTTGTTTTGATGAAAATTAAATATTGAAATTCATAATGCAGTTTTTTTCATTTAGGCTTGACAACATTCAATCAATGAATCAGCCTTTGATCACAAGTGCCACAAAGGGCTTCACAAAGTCACGACATCCCCGATCTAAACCCACATTCGGGAAAGGAAAAACTATTTAAAAAATCCCAGGTGGGGAAAAATAACAATCTCTGAGATGGGATCATAGATGTAGGGACCCCCTCTTCCAGGGTGACTGGCCACAATGGATGTCAAGAGGGTACAGTTATTGAATGCCCATCTATCCATTTTCTACCGCTTATCCCTTTCGGGGTCGTGGGGGATGCTGGTGCCTATCTCAGCTGCATTCGGGTTGGCGGTTGAATGAATATTGTTACATTTATTAAGTGTTAAATTGGTAGATAAAGTGTGAAGTTTAGTTCAATGGGCAACCGACAGATAGTCAGGGGGGGGTCTATCTTCTTCCAGGGTTAACCAGTCATCTACAGATATGTCTATTGCTGTACATGGAAGAGTAGTCCATCTCGGGTCAGGTAACACTTCCTCCAGACTGGTACCTCTCCTGAAATTAACTGTGGCCACCTGGTATCCTCTGAATGGAGGGGGGTAACTTAAAGGGGTACTCTCCTTTTGCCTATCGTTCACAATCATGAGAGCCAAGAACGCACTTCTTTTTTTTTTTTTTAGGATTTCAAAGATGATGAAAAAACTACTTTTAGATCGGGGGCCAAATGGAGAAAAATCTACTCCCAAGTGGGCCGGACTGGTAAAATCACAGCACGATAACTTAAAAATAAAGACAACTTCGGATTGTTTTCTTTGTTTAAAAATAGAACAAGCACATTCTGAAATTGTACAAATCATAATGTTGCGGTTAATAGTATTCTATCTTGATTTGTAGTTATTTATATTTTCTGAATAAATTATGTGATAATGTTCATCAATCAACTCATTGGTGTTAATTTTCAATCTATCAAGATAAAAAAAACTATACCTAAATCCAATTACAGTATGTTATTTATGTAGTTGGATCATTTTCCTCGACTGATACTGTACTAACATCATGTGGTTTATTTTGTACATATATAGCATAATCTACAAAGATACAAAGAATTGCTATTGCGACAATCAGTGGACACATTTAGAACAGCTGTTTATTTCATTAAAAAATTGCAGGTACATTTTTATACTTATCAAACTCCTCCCAAGGGCCGGATAAAACCTGTTCGTGGGCCTGATCGGGCCGTCCGTTTGACACCCCTGCTCTAGATGACTACAATCTGGCGTAACTGTCAGCTTTAGGGGCATGTAAAGTTGGGTGTCAGCAGCATAACAGTGAAAACTAACACTATTTGCGTATGAAGTCGCCAAGCAGCAGCATATACTGTAGATGCTGAAGAGTACAGAGCCGAGAACTGATCCTTGTGGGACTCCGCAGGTGACGTTAACGTACTAAGATGTCACATTGTTATGGGATACACAGAGCGTCCTTTCAGTGAGATGGGAGCTAAAACAAAAAAATGCTAAGTCTGACACACAATATTAATTCATGTGGCTATTATTTTCTTGAATAATCAACTGAATGTGCTCATCATGTCTTTTTCAAATGGAAAGATGTCTTGGCTCTCTTCATTATCAAGACAAACCTTCCACTCAGATGATCAATGAACTACTTGTTGCTCATCTTCAATTAAAGATGAAGCATATAACTAGATTAACACGCTGCATAGTGACCTTCATTTGTCCTGATGGATGTTGCCTTTAAAAACATCTCTTAGTACTTGCAAGTGGGTTTGGATCATTTCAAGTAGACTGAGTCACACTAATGACAAATTAAACACATTATAACAAGAGGGGGATGTTTTTTCTCTATCTGTGGTCATTGAGACCCTCGAGATGTGTTGATGGTGTTTAACGGCACAGCAGCGCTTACATGAGCATTTACTCAAAGTACTTGAAATCTGAGTGCATGTGATAGAGAACGACAGAAAGTGGGATAAAGATAAACAAATGGTGTCTTGGCCCTAAAGTTTGTCTATGAGAAAAATCACTTATTCTGGGAATATTATCTCACTGCAGCATTTAGTGAATCATCCTGCACAACAAAAATTAAAACTGCGCAATCCATGAATCTATATTTCCTGGTTAAATTAGAATTTATATTTTTATAGTCCTTTTTCATATCATGTTGTTTACATTTTGACATGAAACCAAAATGACACCTAACAATTAACACTGATTCACCATTGTGAGGATTCAAACAGGAAATTATTGAGGGGAAGTAAGTGGCCACTGAGCTGAGCATTGCTGCAACAAATAATCCATTATTTGATTATTAAAAAAAAATAATTATAAAACGTTAAATATTCTGTTGCTCCGATTAATTGTATAAAAAATTAAGAAAGTCCGGACCAAATGAAGTTCCTGGACATAGTTGCAAAAGAGCACACATGAGAGCGGTGGTGTATGGGTGCCGTGATCAGTGTGGCAGCACAGAGCGGAGATATTTTTTTTAAATTCATGCTCCCATATTAAAAGTGCAATTTCTTTGTTGATGATATGCAATTATTATAAACACATGAATGATGGTTATGGCTATAACTGTTTTCCCTAAAATATGCATTCTCCAATTACTGGATTAATTGAACAAAATAATTGATAATTACAAAAATAATTGATAGCAGTAGCCATAGTCAAGAGCTAGTCATCAGCAGGTGGCAACAGAGATACAAAGAAACTGAAAGACTCTCATAATAACGTGGATTTTGACGTTTGGATCCTTGTTTGTCAATATGTAATTGTAGTCATCTGTAGTCTAATGGGACTCTAGACCATCGCCTGAAATGTGGAAGTGCCTCGAGGTCACGTGATTGCAACCCAGCAATTGACTAGTGATGCACCGAAAATTCGGACATCGAAAATAGACTTTGCTCACCGAAACCAGATGTTGTGATCAAATATCCCCTTCCGCTGGTGGGCTACTTCTTTCCCCGTGCACACGAATGACGTAGCTCGCCTAAAACAAACGCATTGCGTTTAGACTGAAGTCACATTTAAGAAGATCAGATTCCAATCGAATTTGGACTACCTTCTGCTGTGGCCTGAATCTGATGCAAGAAGATCAAATTTGAACCGTTATGACTGGCAAAAAAATCCAATCTGTGTCATCTCAGGGCAAAAAAAAAACAGATTTGGTGTGCAGTGTAAACGGGGCCTTTGAGCACCTAACGATTCTATCCAACGCCAACTCTAATTCCTGCCTGGGGTGACAACTTGAATCAGAATCCATTCTCAACTTAACAAGATTCTCACAATGTAATATTTGGTATAATTATTATAATGAAACTTTTTCAAAACAGGTTAGGTAAGAAAAGCTCCTTCTGGTTGCATGGAGATGGCATAAAAACATATTTTTATAACGGTATTCTTATAATACACCTCAGAAGGCGGGCTACACCCTGGACAAGTCGCCAGCTCATCGCAGGGCCAACACATATAGTATATAAAATATATTATTATTTTTGAAAATGATAAATCAATTTAGAATTGGGATGAATAAGAATTGCAATTCGGATGTATTGACCTGATCACTGACCACAAAGCAACCAACTCTGCCTTTTAAGTAACCATCCTCAGTTCAGGTAAAAAAGTGTGTGTGCTCAAAAATAAACTGTATGATCAATCTGCGTATATACATCATTAATGCCATGTTTTGTGATTAATCGAATGAGTTAATGCGATTACAGCCCCAGCAGACACTTTTCTGACCAAATGACTGAATACATGCCTATATAACTGGATGTTTCCTTGAAGTACGACTTATTCATTGATGCAATGACACACTCATCTGTGGAGGAGTTCAAGTACCTCGGAGTCTTGTTCACGCGTGAGGGAAGAGTGGACCGTGAGATTGAAGGAGCTGAGCCGGAAGGCAAAGCTCTCAATTTACCGGTCAATCTATGTTTCCATCCTCACCTATGGTCATGAGCTTTGGGTTATGACAGAAAGGACAAGATCACGGGTACATCCATCCATCCATCCATCTTCTTCCGCTTATCTGAGGTCGGGTCGCGGGGGCAGCAGCCTGAGCAGGGAAACCCAGACTTCCCTCTCCCCAGCCACTTCGTCCAGCTCTTCCCGGGGGATCCCGAGGCGTTCCCAGGCCAGCCGGGAGACATAGTCTTCCCAATGTGTCCTGGGTCTTCCCCGTTGCCTCCTACCGGTCGGACGTGCCCTAAACACCTCCCTAGGGAGGCGTTCGGGTGGCATCCTGACCAGATGCCCGAACCACCTCATCTGGCTCCTCTCGATGTGGAGGAGCAGCGGCTTTACTTTGAGCTCCCCCCAGATGGCAGAGCTTCTCACCCTATCTCTAAGGGAGAGCCCCGCCACCCGGCGGAGGAAACTCATTTCGGCCGCTTGTACCCGTGATCTTGTCCTTTCGGTCATAACCCAAAGCTCATGACCATAGGTGAGGATGGGAACGTAGATCGACCGGTAAATTGAGAGCTTTGCCTTCCGGCTCAGCTCCTTCTTCACCACAACGGATCGATCACAGGTACAAGTGGCTAAAATGAGTTTCCTCCGCCGGGTGGCGGGGCTCTCCCTTAGAGATATGGTGAGAAGCTCTGTCATCCGGGAGGAGCTCAGGGTAAAGCTGCAGCTCCTCCACACGAGAGGAGCCAGATGAGGTGGTGCGGGCATCTGTTCAGGATGCCACCCGAACGCCTCCCATAGGGAGGTGTTTAGGGCACGTCTGAGCGGTAGGAGACCACGGGAAAGACCCGGGACACGTTGGGAGGACTATGTCTCCCAGCTGGCCTGGGAACGCCTAGGGATCCCCCGGGAGGAGCTGGACGAAGTGCCTGAAGAGAGGGAAGTCTGGGCTTCTCTGCTTAGGCTGCTGCCCCCGTGACCCAACCTCGGATAAGCGGAGGAAAATGGATGGATGGAGCGATGACACACTCAGACAGATTCTGCGGGACAGTATTGGTATTAAATAAAGTTGTCTTTATCTGCTCAGTCATCTTCATTAATACAACCTTGCCATATTTTATCCCAAGAAGGAGACAAGCCTGATAAACCTCAGATCTAAACAAAAATATGTTTTCATGTGGGTGATTGTACCTGTATCTTCAGTAATGCATGCAGTTGTGCATGCTAGTAAGGCAATTACAATTTGGAGTCTCTGTTGAGCACATCTGGACATTGCAATGTCAACCCAAAATGAAAACCAAAGTTAACTTAACAACTTATTTGCCAGGTCATACTATTTAAAAGCACAGCTCCTTAAAGATGCCGTGCCATGTATTTAGCTTTGAAACACTTTTAGACACTTTTTGCTGGTGCTGCACAAACATGCATGCCAACAGTAGCACCAAATGTAAAGCTCAGCACAGCCCCTCAGTGCACATTGCACACAAGCACGCCCATTGAGTCCTCACCCAGCCCTTCTTCTCCTGCAGCGTCGTCGCCGATGTAGCGCCGTGCAGCATGCGTGCCTCCCTCCGCCGCTAATCTCTGGATCCTCCCCGGTTGGACGGACGGCGCTTTCCGAGGACAGTCGGTCAGTGTTGCCGTGGAGGGGGGGGATCGGCGGCGCCGGGGACCTGTTCGAGATGACAGCTGATCAGGGCGGACTTAAGCGCAGGCATCAAAACAACATTAGCCGTGGAGGAAGTTTCAGTGTCACGGGTGTGTTTTTGATTGACAGCTTTAGCCTCATTGCTAAGGATTTGATCTTGTTTTGCTGTTGAATGCATTACTGGATATATATATATACACACACACACACATATATATGTAAATATATATATATATATATATATATATGTGTGTGTGTGTGTGTGTGTGTGTGGCCACTGTCTCCCCCACCTGTCACGTTAGCTAGCATGCTAGGTGGCTAAATTAGCTAATAAAAGAGAAATAGCGCCTCGGGTGAGGAGACGATGTAAACGACTGTAGAAAGCTATGTAAAGCACACAACGTATTCATGTTTGGATGCGTTATTATTATAAACTTCTCACGCTTATTACGGCTTTATTAGCACACACCTAATTAGCCGGGTATCCACTGCCAACACAAGCACGCTGGCTAATTAGCTGTGCTATTAGCTTAGCGGCGTCTAGAATTAGCCATCTTGCTAATTGACCCAGTTTACAGGAGCAGAGGCCGTCTTATGTCTTCCACTCGGATGTTTTTGGTTTACTTTGGACTTTAGGCCTGTTATGTTACGTGCTCAGAAACTTGCAACACATTCAGTATTGTGTCACTATATATATATATGCTCTACTTGCTGTACATATCCTACCAAGTCAGACCTACACTGTTCCAATGTCAATTTCTCTGATGATGCAATTGTTGATGACTGAAGTGTTGATACCAACCAAACTTACCCCCGCCCCCCTCCATATCCCACCCCGGATTGTAAATAATGTAAATAATTCAATGTATATAGTCTGATGATTATCTTGTGTGATGACTGTATTATGAAAATAGTATATATCTGTATCATGAATCAATTGAAAAACTTATTCGGGTGTTACCATTTAGTGGTCAATTGTACGGAATATGTACTTCACTGTGCAATCTACTAATAAAAGTTTAAATCGATCAAAAAACTCAAAGCCCTTTTACATAGTGAAACCCAATATCTAAGTTACATTTAAACCAGTGTGGGTGGCACCGTGAGCAGGGCATTACCATGAATTGATTAACGTGTACCCCGACTTGGACAAGTTGAAAAACTTATTCGGGTGTTACCATTTAGTGGTAAAATTGTACGGAATATGGACTGTACTGTGCAATCTACTAATAAACGTTTCATTCAATCAATCAAAAGGCGGGTAAAGTGTCATGCCCAAGGCAGTGACTAGGATGGCGGAAGCGGGGATCAAACCTGGAACCCTCAAGTTGCTGGCACGGCCGCTCGACCAATCGAGCCCACAGTACGCCAACACATAATACAATACAATATAAGATCAATTATATTGCAATATATGCATCGTCACAACACTGCTTGGGGTGCTCACTTTACATTTAGAAGGTTCAACTGAAGTTATGTGGCGTCTGACATGAAAAATAATACAAATGTTAAAATATTCTCGTACATCAGATTGTGATCCTTGAGGCGTCTGTAAAAAGGCAATCATCCCTTCATATATAATAAGCAAATCAGCTTGATTTTAACCTTGTATTGTTCTTTTATAGATGCCACTTTTTAGCACCCTAATGTGCAATTGTTACTCCACGGGACTGTTGAGATGGATTCCCTGATGAGTGCTGTGTCGCCGCGCTCGCCGGCGCCTGGCAAAAAGCTGTCCGAGGTGGATTTCCGGTCCGGGGCGACCCTGGAGCAGCTGTCCTCTCAGGTCTCCGAGCTGGTCCTCCTGGAGCAGGGCGAGTTTGGAGACCATACAGCCTTGGAGGTGCACACGGCAAAGGATTTTATCTTCAACATGTTAGGTGAGTCGCAGTGCTTTCTTGTTATTTTCTCAACTCTCAGTTTCCCAGTGCTGTTTTTCCCTCCTCATGTATTGGGATGTATTTTTCTTGATTCGCCTCCAAGAACGTTCTCTTTTCTCTTTATCCATAGTGACTTCTTCCAAATGTCTTGTCTTGCTTTCCTTGGCATAATCAGCGATGTTTTTGCTGCTGCTTTTCCTATTCCATAGCCTGTTGTGATGTGGGAAAGAACTTTTCTTTTTTGCAAGAATAAGATAATCTCTGTTGAAATATAAGAACATGGCGGAGGCGACTTTATCACGTCTCGAACGTCCTCCTGACGAGACAAGGATCTTAAACCGTGGAATTTTGTGAAGTTTTTTTCTGCACAATGAATATTTTCAGTCCAGTTCAACTTTTTGCTGATTTATGTAGAATAGAATAGAATAGAAAGTACTTTATTGATCTCTGGGTCCCAAAATGTAAAACACAGATTCCGTGCACTTCACAGAGAAAATGTGTGCTGCTTTTTGATTTACTTGCTGTTGTGCAGTGATATTTTAATTGATTGTCAGAAGACCTCATTAGTAATAATTATCCCAAATGCCACAGCTGCCCTGGACTCATGGCTTTGTATGATCACACATAAAAGTGATAATAAATTAAACTGCTTATATAAGTCCTGCAGGGAATAATTAACAACTGCATCAGTAAAAACACAAGTGGGGAGATTGAACTTGTTTGCTGCAGAAGTAAAGCTACATTTAATGTTTTGCATGGCGTATTCCCTCTCGCACTGATGCAAAAATATGAAGAGTGGCAGCGCCTTCTCCCTTGTGGAGATGTGTGCCATACTAGCTAGCAGCTCCAGTCGTCATCTGGCAGCCAAAGCAGATTCATGGCATGGCTTCAGGAGATGACTGGAATATATTTGCATGTTCCGTGCCAAGCAACATATTGCTTGCCATAAATGACGGTCACTCTTGTTTACCGAGACTCCATTTTTTTGGCACCTAGCGGCGTTCAATCTTCAAAGCTGGCACGGGAGCTGGGGTGAATGCAAATAGCAGATGACTTGCTGTTAATGGTGGATACAGAAGGCCGCTCAGCAAATTCAATAACGCGTCCAGAATGACTGAAACAATGCACATTGAGAAAGAAGTGACACTCCACCAAACTCCTATGACAATTTGCTCTAATTTTTGGGAAGGAATTGCTGCTGAATACAGGAAGTCCTCGACCTGTGTGCGAGTTCCGTTCCTACTTACCACCTGAGTTACTCTCACTTTACAGGTTAGATGTAAACATTGAATGTGATTAAAGCAAGGGTAAGATTACTAATTCAGTGTTATTATTTGAGTGGACCCTGACCCCTCTGTCGTGGAACAGTTGGGCCCCGAGGTCAAAAAGGTTAAAGACCCGTTATACAGTACTTTATAGCACCATACAGTATATTGTATTCAAAGTGTATAAACATTCACTAAAATATGGAATTTTGTCGAGGCTAAAACCCATTATTTATAATTACATTGTTACTTATAGAGAAATTTGCTTCACTATACAAAGTTCTCAATTTAGGAACCCTGTTTAAGAACCAATTAAGTGAAAAAAAAAATCGAGGTCCCACTGTACTAGAATTAACGGGTTGACTGTAAACAAATAAAGCATTTTGTATCCTGTAAATAATAGCGTAATAAAGAGAACAGCTCCTTACTCGTTAGCGATAATTCTATTTTATCATTAAATAAAATTTTGTTGTTGCAGAGGATTAAAAAATAAAAATAAAATTGTTTTTCCTCTCTTGCTCTGTCATATGTTTTGCCCCCAGGAGATTCTGTAGTTTCCATCCTCCCCCTTATTTCCTTAGTGAAGATTTACATGCATCGCAAAACCTTGATTTTTGACAACAAGCGTGGAACAAGTGACTGCACGCTGCAAAGTTTATTAGCACAACAATCTTAGTACAGCATATAAAAAAAGAAGCTTTTAGTTAAAATGCAACTCTTTTCAAGGCAAACAAGACTGTAACGACAAACAAGAAAACACCCGCTAGGAGAAGCTAACTGTGGTGGAATAATTTCCTCAAGGTGTCATGTATAATAAGATAAGAGCACAATTAAGAACGATAAAGAAAGCGGTGTCTCTGTGCGTCGAAAAACATTTGGTGCCCGTACAGTGGAAAAGCCTGTGTTTATCCACTTACTAAAACTATAGAGCACTCTCAATGCTAGACATTGTTACATACATTGTACAATGCTACATTGTTGTTTACAGAAGTCTTTTATTTTAGACAGAAGATTTAAGTTTGCATGTTATTGATCACAGTATTGGGAGTTTATTTATTTGCATGTACATTAAAGTGCAATGTTACATTTTTGTTTATTGAAGTCAGTGTTTCCCATAAACTGCCAAGATACCTGTGGTGGTGGGGGCGTGGCTATGGGCGTGGTCACCATGACATAATCGAGTAATTTGCATAATTTGCTACAATGATTAGATTTTCTCTAAAAAGGCTCAAAAAATGTATACTTACTAATTAATAATAACAGTTTTGTTTTAAACGTCCACCCATTTTACAATATAATTACAACACTTTATGTACATATATATATACAGATTTGAACAATAAGTTATTCACTGAAATATATTTATTAATTGTGGTTTTTACAAAAAATATGTCTTATAAAATATAAAAGCTAAAATATCTCAAAGCTCTGCCCCTTTAATTAGTGCATACTAAATAATTTAACTTTAGCCTACTACTACAACCATATTATTTACCAGCAACATAAAGTGAAACAGAGGCAGAGGTGTCCTGCCACAGTCAGTAACAAATAAACAGAAAACAGTAGTGGTGGTAGATAGACACAGAGCTTTATCAAACATCTGGGGCCGTACTTATCAAGCTTCTCACAATTACTCTTAAGAAGTCTGCTAAGAGTTGACTTAAGAGTAAATAAATTATTCGCTGAAAGCTGCACTTAAAAGTTAGTTATCAAGCGTCTTACTCACACTTTCAGCGAAGTGTAGGACTGAATCTTAAGTGTCACACTCAGAGCTGAATTACGACATTACTATGTGCTGTAAATGGAATTTTAGGTGACGTCATTTCTGTGTCCATAGAAATGACCAATCACGGAAGGGAATCCGTTGTCTAAGAATAAAGAAATATCTTGGAAATATTTAAGTGGACAATGGGAGTGTATATTTTGACAATAAACTACAAAATAATACAAAACAAACTAGTCCCCGCCGGCACTCACGCTACCGCTCCCTCTCTTCTGTCGCCCACACACTCACTGACGTCACTCACCTCACGGCCACACACATACGCTACTGTCATAACATTTTCTTTCCAATTCATTAATTAGGGAACTAATTTGAAACTGGTGTGGGTGGCTCTATATATACTAGCCCACTGCAGCCACATGCAGAAATCAACATGGAATCGAAAAGTATTAAATCTGTGACAAAAATAATACCCGCTCTGTCTAAACGTTACCGTTTGATCAGCTGCTCGTCATCAAACAAATCCAGAACATCGTTCCGCTCCCTGAATGTTCGCGCACGTCTCTCTCGCCTCAGTGCCATCCCCTGCTGGCAACTCCTAACCACTTAAGACACCTCTGAAGGTCTCTTAAATATCGTGGAGAGTAGGAGTGATTCTTAGACTTAAGAACGTTGATAAAAAGCTTTTATTCTTAAGTTTGAGAGTAGGACTAAATTTCGCAAATTCTCAGGACTTAAGTGTAAAATGGCACTCTAAGAAGCTTGATAAGTACGGCCCCTGATCCACTGAACAAAGAGCTCCAAAAATCTTGAACTTTAGACTGCCATCAGTTTTACTCCCTACACTTAACCATGTGTTTCCTACTGCCTGCAGACTTTGCACCCTTAGTTATATACACATGTTGTGTTTCTAATATAAATACATTTAATAAAGTCAAATACAAATAAGGCAACAAGAAAAGTATCCTACATTTCTCTTTTGTAAAGTAAATCTGAACAGCCGATATGGGCATCTACATCAACTATATGATTTGCCTGAGAAGCTGGAGAGGACAAAAAAAAAATATATATATATATATATATATATATATATATATATATATATATATATATATATATATATATATATATATATATATATATATATATATATATATATATATATATATATATTTTTTTTTAAATTTGTATTTATTTATTTATTTTTTTTAAAATTTGTGGCGGACGTAATTCTTTCGTGGCGGGCCGCCACAAATAAATGAATGTGTGGGAAACCCTGGAAGTATTTTGTTTCAGACAGAAGTTTTGCCTACAAGAGGAGGCTCTTATATTGGTTTTTGACAATTATTTTTTACAAAGTGCAATTTGTATTTGAAAACGTTCTGAAAATTCAAATTTTGCTAAGAGTAGATGCACTGTATGTTCATGCCATTTATCCTGTAAATTGTGGCAATGTTTGTCTAATTTCAAACTACCAGTTTTTGATCAAATAAAAGCCAAACTTATTTTGAATTATTTATGTCATTTGTATTGATTGGTTTCTATAAGAACTGTGTGTGGGGGGGGGGAATCGTCATCTAATTGTTTATTTTTAGGCTTACTTTTATCCCTGTTGTTTTGCATTCTGAAAGGAGAGTTGCAAGAGAGGGAGAAACAGTCTGAGAAGCTTTGATGCACTGACATCAGAAAAGTCAGACTCACTTAAAAGATGAAGGAAAAAGGTTCGGTTAAAACAAACAATAGGGACATTGTCTTTCCTCAGAATAGCGGCGCGCAACTACGTATTATTTCGCCTGTGCATTCTTCCGCCACACACACTAACTAGTTCTTTCTTTTTGGGTGTCCATACAAGGGCTGCCAGTAAAAAGATGCTGCAGTGTGCAAATAACGCCCTCATTCCGAATGTTGACAGCATTGATTTTTAGTCTTGTGTAACGGGGCCTGCAGGTGCGACTGTGTCATGTATATGTTGTTAAACCTCTCTTCCTAAAGCACTTTTAGCTCAGTGCCTAGCGCTCTCGACTCCCATTCGGAGGACCCAGCTTTGGGTCCTGGGTAGGGATGCAACAATTAACGGGTTTAACTATTGACCGCGATTTAAAAATGTGACGGTTATTTAGCGTAAATTCAAGATTATAACCCACTACATTTTTCCTATGCTTTGCATGCTGTGGCTTATAAAATGGTACAGCTAATTTATAGAGTTTTCCTCCCTGCTAGCCACATTGCAAATAGTTGTCAAAAAACACAAGCAAAGACACTGAAACTGTGTGTTACTGTTTGTGCTATGGTGCCAACCTTTGGACAACTTTTCTCAATGCAGGTGCTGCGGGGTGAACATCTACGGTATTTTCTTCTGTCTAGTGCTTTGAACTGTAAGTACAAGCAGAAGTACAAGTGCCGTTATGTCTTCTAGTCTCCATAACGTTTTTACTCTTACAGATTTACATTTCAAAACTACTGATACTCACTAAATTTGTGATGTCTGTAGGAGTGTTTCCATGAATATTTGTACGTGCTATCGTAATGTAATCAAGCGAGCGTCATTAGCATTAGTTAATATGCTAACACGTTTACGAGTATCTGTTATTATTGTTAACTTACAGTGGAGTTTTAATTTAAATTTTTTCAGTTTCACAAATTCCTCAGTAAATTCACCAAAACATCACCATGGAATTATTGAGTCTGTTTAGCTAATTGGAGAGCTATCTTCCGCAGCTCATGGGTCCATGACAATGACTTCTGTTTTGTTTGATCAGCCGTTTTACAGCCGTGTTGCAGACACAGTTTAGAAACAATTATGGTATGTAACTAAACATTTACAAAACCTTTCTGTGTAAATAACTCCTTTCACAACGTATATACAGTATATGCTGTTTATAGTCCAATGCGGCTAACATATGGAAAAATATTTTTTTCTTAAAATTTTTGTTGGTGCAGCTTATTTACTGGTGCACGCTATAGTCTGGAAAATACGGTAATCGCAAAGGCTCCACTAAACCTTGTGTTTCAGTCTTTGTCACTCACTATAAACGGGCATTATGCTGTCATTTTCGGCACAACCTGCAAGTAACGAAGACAAAGTTACACCAGCGTGGAACGTGCATATATGCACCTGTTGAGAGCCACGCTAGTATGCTATATTTGCTTAAATTGAGTTGTTAGGGAGTTATACAAACATGTCACAAACAGTAGCTTAGCGTTGAGTCAGTTCAGTGTAAACAGCAACAGGTACTTCTGTCAAAGGATTCAGTGACCATTCAACGTTTAGAGATTGCTTCTGCCTGTCTGTGTTGAATAAACTATGGAGGCCTTGTAAGTTAATATAGCAAGTGTAAAGCATAATAGAAGGATGTTTACAGAGCAAAGGTTATTTTTATTTAATAGCAAGAGAGAGAGACTATTTTTATATTTATTATTTTGTAGCTGCATTATTTTATTTGATTACTGTTATTTCCTACAGTAACAAATATCAACATCTCTAAAGATATTCTATTTTATTTTTGTTGTTGTTGTTGTTGAATTTATCAATGCATAATAATCGTGAAACCATGATTATTACTCAGAATATAACCGTACAGTTAAAATCTATAAATGTTGCTTCATTGACCCCAGGCGGAACGGAAGCAGTGACTGGACCAGGCAGGTTACACTTTGAACATAAAACTCATATTGGACTTGCTGACAACTGCAGGATAAAACACAATTTCGAGAGGGATTCTAGAAGCTGTCCTCCAGAGTATCAGGATGTTTTCACTTCACTTTAGCTGTGATGACTGAGGCTACCTCGTTCCCATGCCTCTCGCCTCATTTTTAACACCCACTTGTGAGATTGGGTCCAGGAGTCGACACTTCCAGTCGGTGGTTTGTCTGTGTTGTCTCGGGGGATTCATGCAAGGCCACTTATTGATTTGTTTTTGCTGTCATTGCATCCTCCGCAGAATCGTTTCAACCCTATAATTATTGAGTAACCTTTTCTTTTTCATTAGGCTGTGTAAATGGCATCAAGGGAACACACTAAATCTACAAGTTATTAAATGCATTAATGGAAGTAACAAAACCACAGGTGTGCACAGTAAGTAGCTGTGGAAAAGCCAAGCAGTTATTAAAATTATATTTCCCTGACATGAAATTGGGTCAAGCTTGAAAATAGTTCCCAAAGGGAAACCTCCACGTCCAGTTCCATTCCTTACAGGATTATGTTCAAATATGTGGCCGTGAAAACCAGCCGAGGCCGTCCTCCAACTGGATTCTATTCTAGGACTATGACAAGCTTTGAATTAGTCATTAGGGAGCTGGTCTGGCTTCTCGGAATGACCTTCAGCTTTCCGCAACCAATGTGAGCATTGGGGTTGCATTGCTAATTGATGTTTTTTTCTTCTTTCATGCACTCTAACTGGAGCTCTTCCTTTTGGAGACAAGTTTTTCTTATTTTTTTCCCTGCTTATTTGAGCCAATTTGTCAGCGGCAGATAAAAGCAGCTGCACGACTCCAAAAGTGTTGCCTTTTGGCTAGAATCCCCCTTCGAAAGTTTCCCCTCTTGTTCTGTCCTTTGATCTAAGTTCCCTGCTCACTTTCCTATGCTAGTTCGTTAGACCTTCCTCCTGTATTGCTTATAATGATCTTGCAGCTACACCTCAGTGACCATTCTCTCTTTGCCAATCAACTGACTACTTGGTGCTAGCGGTAAAATTCCAGATGGTTAGTATTACCGCTTTAAATTACAATTATCATAAAACCGTGACCTTCGATAAACTCACTGCACGGCAATACTGCTTATTTCCTAGATAAGCAGCCAGCGTGTTGACCGCCAGCAATCAGCTAGCTCGCTGATTGCTTGCTTGTAGCTAGTGCTGTCAGTGCCCGATTTACTGAGCTGCCCAATCCGTTTGTGCATGCCCTGCATTTGCAACACGCATGCGCAAACATAACTTCCTGCTGTGCTCCAACTTTCAATGACTTTGCTAAAAATATAACAAAATAACAACACAAGTGCGTTGAAATTGTTTGGATAAGTGAACATAGTTTTTGAATAATGGAGCACTTTAGTTAACACAGTGAAATGCAAGCCAATTTAGTTTCGGCGATGTGACCACTAGTATCTCTCCCGAGTCAGCGTTAAGATAAAAAGGGCAATTTAAAAATTTGAATAATGAACGATGTAGTGGGATCCAATTTGGTTGACATTTTCAAAGTGTAGTTGTCGACTATTCAAGATTATTAGTAGATCTTTTTGCGAACCAGTTTACAAAAATGATAAAATGCTTATGTTTTGGAAAAAAACGCCATAGGGAACAAAAGTGGCTGATTTTTGAATCGGGCAACTCAGTAAATTGGCCAGCAGCTAGCGCGCTGAGCGCTTGCTGGCAGGCTGTCCGCTTGCTAGCAGCTAGCACGCTGACCACTTGCTAGCTATCTTCAATGCTAATATAAATACAATACATATTATAAACTTTGCCCATTAAAAAAAACATACCGGTACCCCAATCCAAACTTTTATAAACACATTGCTGTCTGAGCAGATGTTAAATTGTGCACATTGAACTTAGAGGCTGTTCTCGCTTAAAACAGAATGAAAGTTCCACACATGGGTATATATCTACACAATAAAGAGAACCCATGTGACACGTCACATAAACGGGAATGGAAGCACACCGTTTTGCCTTTATTATTAACACTCTGAAGCTTTTACAAATTAAAACTGAAGAAAAACATATTTAAACACTAAAATAACAATAATATGGTTCTTAAAATGCCAAAACAATATTTATTGTTTCTTCTGCCAAGGAAAGTATATTACATATGTGTTATTTATTTATGAAAAAAAAACAATTAGTTAAATGATTTCAGTGTGTGAATAAATATGTTTGAGCACATTCAACAAAACCGTTCATCATCTCACACCCGAGCCTCACTTCTTCTGGTCCCTAATAAAGTGTTAATCAGGGATCATTCCTTCCTGAAGGGAAATACTAAGTTAAGGATTATATCTGTGTCTCATATTCCCTTGCCTACCTCAGACAGGTGTTGACTTGACTTGTCTGCTTCTGATTGCCTCTATCAACCTGCATAAACATCACTGACATAATTGACTCCTGTCCTGCGGGTTAAATAGGACCGGAGTGTGGGCTCAAGACAAGTGTGCTAAGAGCCATAAAGAGGTTTCAGCAGCTCCTGCTTTTATCATTACAAATGTTGACAAATAAAAGCAGACTTAAGCACAAAATTGGTCGTATTTTGTTCCTCAAACAGATATCGAATATTGGTTCTATCTTAAAGGAGAACTGCACTTGTTTTTGGAATTTTGCCTATCGTTTACAATCATTATGAAAGATATGACGTTGGATGTATTTTTTTTAAATGCTTTCTAAATATTAAATATATTTTATCAAAAGTATGCTTGCAATGGAGCCTATGACAGCTGCTCTATTCTGCCTATAAAGCCCTTAAAACATCCAAACACCTCCAATGAGATTTTATTTACATGATGTAAGTAAATATGTAATGATGTAACGGGCGTATTCATAATAATAGACGTATTTTGATAATTTTAAGCATACGCGCCGCATTCATTTAAAAAATGCATCACGACTTTCGCTTTTTTTTCTTCCTCACTGATTACTACTTACCGCAGACTTCATGAGAGCCAACAAACATAATAAAACATCCCTTACTGTACAATGTCTGCTGCCATTAGGATGCTGACTGCTAGGATGTTTATATATTCCCATTTAGAGGAAAAATGACTCATAATCCTTGAGAAGAAATGTGTCTCGTCAATCCTGGGTCTAAATCGGATGTCAAAGAGTATTAACTTGCCAGAATACGTCCTCAGCCTTCTTCTATCCAGGTGAGATGCATGATTTATGATTTACAATAAACTTCCAAGAAGCAGGGAGGCGAGGACGCAGCAGACCACTCGATAATGTAAACATCGGCTATAGTAACAATATCACTACTACTTGGATAATATTCAAATCCTGAAATGTAAATGGAGTATTGTTGGAGGTTTTTGGAGTTTTTTTATTGAGTTTTATGGGCGAAATAGAGGACCTCCTATTGGCTCCGGTGTAAGCTGACTTTTATTTATGTTTATTTAATATTTAGAATGCATAAAAAAGTTATCCATCCGTCGTCATATCTTTCATAATGATTGTGAACGATAGGCAAAAAAAAAAAAAAAAGTGCAGCTCCCCTTTAATAAGTTAAGTGTTTCCATCCCCAACTCCTGCAGGTTTAGTCCAGAAGGTGGATCAGCGCCTCCCAGTGGCTAACGAGTACTTACTGCTGTCCAGCGGGGCCCGAGAGGGTGTCTTGGACCTGAACCCAGAGGACCTCGGTGACTATGCCAAAGGTGCCGACTTTGACCTGGACTTCACGCTGCTGGTGCCAGCCCTAAAGCTCCACGACCGCAACCAGCCTGTCACCCTGGACATGAGGCACTCGCCGCCGTGCCACTCATGGCTCAGCCTGCGCCTGTGCGACTCCAACATCCTGTCCCGCTGGAGCGTCTGCTGCCAGGAAGAGAGTGGACTTCCTGATGAAGAAGACGAGGAGGAAGAGAGTGAACTAGGTATGCTTCTAGAAGGCATCCTTAATTTTTGACAGAATTAAAAATGCCATTATTTGGGGGATTTTGTATTCACCCAGCTTTCTCTTTTCCCATCCAGAAAAAGGCTCCATTCCATCCCTGGTCTCCCCTCAGTCCCTGGATGGCTGCTACTTCTCCCCCACCCTGGTGACAGACTGGTTCTGGGGGGTGGTGAGTGAGGCAGTGGATGAGCTGCGGCGGAGCCCCCAGAGAGGCATTCCGACCCCTGAGCGACTGGAAAGGAACGGGCCGCTTACGACCATTATCCTCCAGGTACAGTCAGGCTCATTATGGCTTCTGTGCAAGAAAGTCAGAGCGGTGAGCATTGGTATGTGAAGCACTTCAGGCAGTTCATCCCTTTCTCCTTCCACCTCGATGCCCCGTGCAGGCAGGCTCCAGCAGGGTACTGTACGACCTTCTTCCCGTAGTCTCGTTTCGGGGTTGGCCTGCTGTGGCTCAAGGCTGGCTGACGGCCAACCACTTCTGGGATGGTAAAATCACAGAGGAGGAAGCCATATCGGGCTTCTACTTGCTGCCCTGCTGTTCACCGCTGGGGGGCCGACCTGACAGGGAGTGGAGGCTGGCCTTTTCCCGCAGCGAGGTACTTTTCCTTTATTCTTCTCGTTCCATCCAGTCTTTGGAGCAGGGGTATTAAAGTGGAGGAGTAAGTGCGGTCGTTGCACCAGGGCCTCTCTGTGCTTGGGGCCCTGAGCTTTTGTAAAGTTTGAACACTATTTTCTGTCATTTAAATATGTAAGTTATATAAAAAAACACTGTCATAAATGTTAACATAAAATACATCTAGCAGTTAAAGTTCAATAATAAGGTTGCTAGACTCAAATTAAGAATGTCTAAGATTACTTGCACCCTCTATCAAAAATGCTAAATGATTTGTTCTACCCAGATAGCTTAAACCAAGCTTTGAATACTTCACTCAACACAGACGTCATGATGTAAATAAAGCCTTTAAGCATTTACCGTATTTTTCGTAGTATAAGTCGCTCCGGAGTATAAGTCGCAGCGGCCGAAAAATAAAGAAGGAAAAAAAACATATACTGTATAAGTCGCATTTTTTGGGGAAATTTATTTGATAAAACCCAACACCAAGAATAGAAATTTGAAAGGCAATTTAAAATAAATGAAGAATAGTGAACAACAGGCTGAATAAGTGTACGTTATATGAGGCATAAATAACCAACTGAGAAAGTTCCTGGTATGTTAACGTAACATATTATGGTAAGAGTCATTCAAATAACTATAACATATGGAACATGCTATACGTTTACTAAACAATCTGTCACTCCTAATCGCTAAATCCCATGAAATCTTATACGTCTAGTCTCTTACGTGAATGAGCTAAATAATATTATTTGATATTTTATGGTAATGTGTTAATAATTTCACAGATAAGTCGCTCCTGAGTATAAGTCGCACCCCCGGCCAAACTATGAAAAAAACTGCGACTTATAGTCCGAAAAATACGGTACACACAGCACCAGCATTTTGGAACGAGGATGAAGTGATAGAAAAAAGTTAGAAATAAATACATTTAATTGTGGCAGCATAGGAGAAAGTTATGTACAAGTTTCTCTTTTGCATGCCATTCTCCATAACCGTAGTGAAGTCAAGGACCCTTGATTACAGTTAGAAACAGAGGTGCCACAAGGTTCTAAAGACAAAGGAGGCTAAACCCTCAGGAAATGCAGTAATAATAATAATATAATATTATTATTAATGTATTATGATTTCTATTACCCACTGGTGATAATTACAGGTGAATTAGCCAATATGAATTTAACACTCTGAATTAAAGGAAAAATTGACAGATTGAAAATTATATCTGAGACTTGGAGGTTGTGAGTTCAAACCCCGGCCGAGTCATACCAAAGACTACAAAAAATGGGACCTCTTGCCTCCCTGCTTGGCACTCAGCATCAAGGGTTGGAATTGGGGGTTGAAACACCAAATGATTCCCGAGTGCGGCCCACGCTGCTGCTCACTGCTCCCCTCACCTCCCAGGGGGTGAACATGGGGATGGGTCAAATGCAGAGGACACATTTCACCACACCTAGTGTGTGTGTGACAATCATTGGAACTTTTAACTTGAAATATTATTTAAATATACGTTGGGTCAGGGGAATAACACAAGGCGTTATATCATCCCTACAGGCCTGTTTCGCAGGTTTCCCTGCTCGTCAGGGGATTTTATGATTATTTAAACAAATATTCTGGCCACTTTATATTTAATTGGTTGTCACTTTTTTTCTCTAAACAGATTTTTTTTCAAAAACAAAACATTTAGGGGGGTTTATCTATATATGTTCTTTATATTTTAATCTCATTTTTTAAAGTCAAAAACCTAATTAAAATGTTTTACATAGTTATTACAAAAGATGGTTTCAATCAAATCCATGCAGGTATTTTTAGTGCATGTAAACATACCAGGTGTGTGTGTGTGTGTGTATAGGGTGGTAACGTTGGGTTTAGGCAGGATTTGGGTCCCTTCAAGAGTCTTGAGTATGGGGGCCCAGAATTTGGTGCTTTTACTTGTTTTGGAATGTGTGGTTTAAGGCCGATGTTTTTTTCTGGAAACCAGGTTCAGCTAAAGAAGTGCATCCCCTTCCCCATGGCGCAGGCTTTCCAAGCTGCCAAGGCGGTGCTGTCTCGTATCCTGGCCCGTCCTCGTGCAGGTCTCAGCCTCTACCACCTGCGCACGCTTCTCTTTTGGGCCTGTGACCGACTTCCTGCCGCCTACCTGTCCTGCCCAGACTCTGACACCCCCGGTCGTCTACTTCTGGGTCTCCTGGATGACCTGGCGCATTGCATCCTGGGTAAAAACTGCCCAAACTACTTCCTGCCCCAGTGCAACATGCTGGAGCACCTGACCGACAGCCAGGCTCTCCTCGTGGCCCGGAAACTGGCTCATGTGCGCTCCGATCCCAGCGAGCACTTGCGGGCTGCTCTGGACCAAGCTCAGCAGGCGGGTCAGCTGAAGAAGGAGCTGGGCACAAGCGCTAACGGCTCCCCCAGGCATCACCCCACCAATGGCATCATCTCGCCTTCCGAGGACAAGCTGGCTCAACGTCTGCAGCAGCTGGTCACAGAGAATCCCGGGAAATCGATCTCGGTCTTCCTTAATCCGGACGATGTCACCCGGCCGCATTTCCGCATAGATGACAAATTTTACTGAAGCTGCAGTGAAATATTTGCGTGTGTGTGAGGGCGCACTGCATGGGTGGGCGTTTAAAACAGCAGCTGCTCATAGTCGCCCTTCTGTGGCCAAATGACAACCTCCCTTCAGACCAAAACACTCCCTGCTACGGAACAGAATGACGCCTCACAACAAGTCACTGAGCATTTGTTATGCTTATGGCCGACTCCAAACATCTGGCCTTATTGAGACTCATCAGGCTGTCGTTGAGCAAAGGCGTGAATGTGAAGAAAGCTGATCACTTATGACTAACACTTCTAAAGACATAATGTTTGGATCAGAAGCCGTGGCTGATGTAACTGAATGTAATGTGCTGAAGAGAACTGCCTCGTCTCTTCTCATTAATTCCCATTTGTTTTACTCTTCAGTTCATGTTTCTCAGGTACCAATAATCCTTAGCTTGTTAAATTGAAGCCAGTCCCGTCAAAAGGTCTTACAAGCATTTTTCCGTGTGGCTTCATTGAATACACGATGTACCAAAGAGAAATAACACAAATGAGTTTGCTAATTTGCAGTTTACACTTTCATGCCGATTGAACAAGTGGATATCCAGTGAACATTACGGTTGGTTAACTCAAAATTGATCATTTGACTGAAAAAATACATTTCTTTCAACTTATTTTCCTTTTTGATTGTGAAACGATTGTTCAATGAAATATTTTTTAATGGCTGTCTAGAATGTCATGTACAAAGGCTTCCATGTTTTTCCAAGCTACAAAACAAGCATTTGAAAAGAGTGTGATTGTTAATTAAGGTTGACTATCCAAGAGTGGCAGAGCCATGGACACTACAATTGTATTTTTTTAAACAAGCACACCAACAAGTGTACACACCGACGTGCAAAGTGACTGACGTGTTTTCTTTTAATTAAGCTGCTGTTTCTAAAAGGCCGGGTCTAAAGATGTGATGTGCTTACTGCTGAATTGTTCTAACTGCTGTGTGTGTGTGTGTGTGTGTGTGTGTGTGTGTGTGTGTGTGTGTGTGTGTGTGTGTGTGTGTGTGTGTGTGTGTGTGTGTGTGTGTGTGTGTGTGTGTGTGTGTGTGTGTGTGTGTGTGTGTGTGTGTGTGTGTGTGTGTGTGTGTGTGTGTGTGTGTGTGTGTGTGTGTGTGTGTGTGTGTGTGTTGAAGATGAGGAACAACCAAAGTGTGTTGGTGCAAAATGTTGACTGCAGTGCATTTAGCTTAGTGTTGAAAATATTGCAGCATTTATGTTCAGAATAGCTCATGATTGAGGTACGTTGTCGTTCTCTGCATGGTGGAGAAGGCTTCACAAACAATCAGCTGTGCAGATGTAATTGTGCCGTGCAGGGAAAGCACGACAACATCTGCATTATTATACTGGAGTTGCTATATTCTACTGGATTTGTTTAGACTGCTTTCTAAATCACTAACAACTTTTAAGTGCAAAAAAAACCACACTTTTAGTAGAAATATACATGTCAGTATCTCTTTAAATACTTCTCGCTTTGGAAAAAAAAGATTAAAGTGCTAATTATTATAGTGATGATTTGACTGTAACATGACTGATTTAATGTATTTATTATTATCACTGCTGATTCTGAGGGCTTTACATTGATCAGTTTGAGCTCTAGCATGAAATAAATCACTACATTTTGAAACATTTTGTACTGGAATTATTTGAAAATGCCAGAAACATCATCGTCATGAGAAGGATATTACAGTCGCAGAGGACAAGTTTCTGCAATGCACAGTAAATCCTATAGAGGGCGCTCCAGGACAGGAGCTTCCTATGCTATGAGCTCCCCAGAGACACACCAACTGAACTAAAAACATTACAGAAAAGTTTTAAACTTTGTTACACGAAAGTTTTAAGCAGATAATGACTAAGGTACTATGTTTGACTTTTCGGACCAATTTATATCTACAGAAAACTCCCAAACGTACAGCTAAGTCGTCATGTCTTTTCAGGTGCATTTGTGAAAACTGAAACTTTAGACCAAGATAGAGCCACTCATCATTTATCATTTGATTCCACACGCCTGGACGGTCAATAACATAGCTGTGGACCACAGTGGTTACCGACTACACATTCATAAAAATTCCCAAACATCATCAAATGTGTCGCCAGCCGTCAAAGCCGGGGATCAAACAAGCGCCACCAAATCAGTAAGCAGCAATTACAAGCACATTTAGTGGCCCGCGGGTCATGTAAAACGTCTGCAAAGGCTCCCACTGAGACAAGCTCTGTGAAATTCAGCCAGCTTTGAGCTGATTGTGGGCAGAAGGAGCTGCATACTAAAACGTCCCCCTCTACCAAAATCATTGCCGACGTCAGGGACAAAGAGCAAGGAGGCAGAATGAATGAAATTAGACGTGAAATCAACTTGCATTCCTGTCAAATGGCAAGTGGATGGCATTCAGAATGAATATAGGTTTTATCCCCCAATGATTTAAGGGAGAAAACGGCAAGGGATTTGACCTTTGACCTCAGCTACCTCCACTTGTATCACTCTAAATGCAACAATGCACCTTTATTACACACACCTGCACATAGTGAGGCAGTGCAAAAATCCAGTATAAAATATACCTCTGTTTAAGTGTTCCCACTAACATGTGTAAAGTTGCCGCACCCTCCCACCTTGTCCCAAACGTTTGTGGTGCAATTTTTTTTGTCTATTATAAATTTTCGTTTTATGGTTTTATGTTAACATGTTATTAATCATAACTAGATTCTAATTAGATCGACATCTCCCCAACTTGTCCCATTTGTTTGTGCTGCAAAATGTTTGATCTAACTATTATAGTTTTTAAGTTATTAACGTTTTGTGATTCACCTGTGTTAAGTTACTGCACTGGCTTCCTGTTGCTCAGAGAATAGACTTTAAGATCGCTCTGCTTGTGTACAAGTCTTTTCATGGTCTTGTGTCAAAGTACACTATATTGCCAAAAGTATTTGGCCACCCATCCAAATGATCAGAATCAGGTGTCCTAATCACTTGGCCACAGGTGTATAAAATCAAGCACTTAGGCATGCAGACTGTTTCTACAAACATTTTTGAAAGAATGGGCCGCTCTCAGGAGCTTTCCAGTGTGGAACTGTCATCGGATGCTACCTGCGCAACAAATCCAGTTGTGAAATTTCCTCGCTCCTAAATATTCCACAGTCAACTGTCTGCTTTATTATAAGAAAATAGAAGAGTTTGGGAACAACAGCAACTCAACCACGAAGTGGTAGGCCACGTAAACTGACAGAGAGGGGTCAGCAGATGCTGAAGCGCAGGTCGCCGACTTTCTGCACAGTCAGTTGCTACAGAGCTCCAAACTTCATGTGACCTTCCAATTAGCCCACGTACAGTACGCAGAGAGCTTCGTGGAATGGGTTTCCATGGCCGAGCAGCTGCATCTAAGCCATACATCAACAAGTCCAATGCAAAGCGTCGGATGCAGTGGTGTAAAGCACTTCACCACTGGACGCTAGATCAGTGGAGACACCTTTTCTGGACTGATGAGTCACGCTTTTCCATCTGGCAATCTGAGTCTGGGTTTGGAGGTTGCCAGGAGAACGGTACATTTTGGACTGCATTGTGCCGAGTGTGAAATTTGGTGTAGGAGGAATTATGGTGTGGGGTTGTTTTTCAGGAGTTGGGCTTGGCCCCTTAGTTCCAGTGAAAGGATACGACAGGGGGGACGACAACTTCACACAGGTTGTTGAAGAGGTTCATTTAGCCTACTAATGTGTATTTATAAATGGTTGGCCAGTGGGGTAAAGTTTCGGCTATCTTGCTTCTGCAGAAGCAAGATAGCCGAAACTTGTCAGGTCCACTAGCCTATATAAATCAACCATTTATAAATTCACACAGGTTGCCCAATATTGTGGCCAGTGAGTGTATAACCCACTTTTTCTTTACATCACATACAGTTCTAGAAGCTAATTAAAAAGACCAAAAAAATGATATTTAAGTGTATATCCCTGCCCACTAACGACACATTACACTGCATGTGCTTCCATCCCCTGCCAGTAATTGTGTCTTCATCTGCCTTTTAAATGGGGCACGGTAACCTCAACCCTTTATTTGTGTGTGTGTGTGTGTGTGTGTGTGTGTGTGTGTGTGTGTGTGTGTGTGTGTGTGTGTGTGTGTGTGTGTGTGTGTGTGTTAAGTTTGGAACAATGCCAGGCTGTAACTGGATAGCACTTGGCCGCCTGTCACTGAAAAACTGGGGCTGAACACACACACACACACACACACACACACACACACACACTTGACACGCACACGCACGCGCACACTTGCCATCCTCGTGACATGCTGCATTAATGAAGAGGTTTTGGGTTTTGCCGGTGTCCATCTGCCGCTGTGTTGGTTTCAGCACTTACACTTTTCCCATTATGCCCAACGGGGCTATCAAGAAGCCACAACCTTGACCTCGGGCCGCTTAGTGCATGTGTGTGTGTGTGTGTGTGTGTGTGTGTGTGTGTGTGTGAGAGAGAGAGAGAATGTGGAAACATCCAAGGGGGCTCCCTTTTCATTGCGAGTAAGGTTTGTGCACCTTCCCCTCTGTGAATCCAATCTATCTTTCTGTTCTCGCTTCTTCTTGCCCAGGACAACCTACCCACAACACACACACACACACACACACACACACACACACACACACACACACACACACACACACACACACCACGCACACACTGTCGTTTTGTAATCCCGCTCTGCCTTCTTCTCTGTTGTATCCTGAGCGTGTGCATGCTGAACTTGTTCCTGTGCCAGTGTGCATTAATCTCCATTACAGGAGTTTGGTGGGAGTGAGGGGGGGCGTGGAGGGGATGCGCAGATCACAGAAGGGAGGCTTTCCCTTAACTTCTGACCCCTTTCACCTTTAATTGTGTCTGCGTAACATCAGGGATGCTATAACCAGGCTGTAGCCTTTCAAATGACAATCCTCTCTCAAGTGGTCTTGTGGATGGATGTACACCATGGTCCACGTGATGAGCTAGCAAACACGGGTAAAGAGACAGAGCGATGCAAGGGGACACATTACAGTGCCAACGAGAAAAAATGAGACAGAAAGAACAGATGGATGAAAAATGCTTAAAGAGGGGGAAGACATATTCACCAGAGATTCCAAGGAGTCATCGAAAATAATTCAGATCTCTGCCCCTTTTTCTCTATGGAAGTAAAATTGTCTCACATCAACTTATATATATCAATAAAATATTAATACATATGCATATATTAATAAATGTACAAATGTGTTATACAAATAAACACATTTGTATAAATAAACGCGTATTTGTAAATATATTTTTGAGATTTGAAAATATATACAAATAAAATGTATACATATAAAAATGTGACATACAAATAAATCAAGAATTTGTATAAATAAACGTGTATTTGTAAATATATTTTTGAGATTTGAATATAAATATGCTTGATTTTGTATTTGTATTGAATTTGCATATGTGGATCGTTATTTTGCTTTTGTGTCGATGAGACATTCCTCCCACAAACCAGACGCACAAATAAATGTGACCTACACACTCCCCTGAACAAGCAGCAGACGGCACTGCAGCCAGAGCGGTCTGGGTCACAGACTATTATATAGGCTGACCATATTCTGAAATCACAAAAAGAGGACACATATATGCTGCCAAGGCGGACAGCACGACAAGGCCAATTTGCCAATGATACTTGAACTTGCTTTATAAATAATATATTTATTTAAATAAAGCATTTTTTCTCCTCTGTTGACAATATAACAAAATAAGTCACACTTATATTCTGTAACATTCACAGTTTTAGAAAAAGTACAGAGGTAGCAATATTCAAAATAACCTCTTGTATATAATATAAACATAAATAATGCCTCAAAACAGGTTAATTATATTTAAACAAAAAACAGGTAACAGCCCATTCTTTAAAATGTCTCTTCTCTGTCTAGTGGACCATTCTAATGTAAAAAATATAAATAATGCCTCAAAACATTTGAAACAAAAACAGATGTTTTCAGAGAATACACCATAGGTGAAGAGTATTTCACAAATCAGTTAAAACAACAAAAACAGAGGTAGCATTTCTGAGCCAATTATTTTAGGCTTCTGTAAAAAAAATAAAAAAAATTATGCAGAGTCAACATTTAAAACAAAAAAGAGGAGAAGTAGTGTATTGCGTTTCTTCTTATTTAGTCGTCTTGGCCTTATCTCCTTGGTTTTCCTCCTCATCTCCCGGGTCTTCATCCTCGTCTCCCTGGCCTTCCTTGTTTGCCCATGCATATTTAGCTGAAGAGCTTATTTTCCCCAGCAGTTTCCGGTTGCTCATCAAATAAGCATGGAAGTCCGTGCAGGATGTTTCTTTGAAGTTGTATTGTACAAATAGAAGCCCTTTCAATGACTCAACAGAAAACCTGCTCTTTTCCTTGGTCCACTGGCTCTGCATCAGTGAGAAAACCCTCTCAACATTTGCATTGTGAGAAGGAAGGGCAAAGACAAACTGTGCAATCTTCAGCAGCTCTGAGTAACATGCAATGCTTTTGGCCTTCTCAAAATATTTGCACCACTTCTGGTGCACTTGCAGGCCATTGAACTCTCCATCACTGTTGCTACTCTCAGTGAATTTCTTGAGATTGGTGACCTGATCAAAACACTTGGCATCATCAATTGGCACCCTCTTTTCTCCAAGGTACTTGATGCAGGCTTCCACATCATTCCAACTAGGTGTCTGACTCAGATCCATCCACATGAATGGGGTGAATTCTTCCATGGGTGTCATCCACTTCTGGAGATACTGCAGGCATGCACTGTAGAGACCCTGCACATAAGCATAGAACTGTTCACATTCTTTTCCATGCCCATCTGTGCGCTTCTGAGCCAGGAGTCCCTTAACTTTCAGGGACATGAAGTTGTTTCTCTGCTGTTCCTCAAGTGTTGTGTGGACTCTCTGCAAGATGTTACGCACTTCAACAATGGAATTATTTTCCTTTTCCATTTCTTTAATGGGTGAGTGGAACACACACATGAGTGAATGCATGTGCCAGAGGTAAATATCACTGAATTCATTTTCAAAAAACCTCTTGATCATTACAGGTGTTTTTTCCTGTGACATAAAATATCCCTTTAATGCTGGAAACATCTGCAGCAGCCTCTCGATTCCAGGGAATAATGACAGCCATCGTGTCTTGCTGTGGGAAAGGAGCTTTCTGTATTCAACATCTACAAAGTCACAGTACTCCTTCAAACTCTCAGTGCGCACGGTGTAAATGTGGAAGTACTGGTAGATTTTGAACATGATATTCTCAATTTCAATATCAAGTGTGTCTGCACCATGATGGACACAATTGTTCATTATGTGTGCTGGGCAACCCACACCGATCAGCGTCTTATTCTGGAGCAGCTTCTTCAAATTTGCATACACATTCTTCCCCCCTTCATCACGTCTGATTCCTCCGAAGTTTGTGTTGCAGTTGTCACCAGTAAATGCTATACATTTTTCTGACAAATTATTTTTTCTCAGTGTTTCAATCAACAAGTTTGCAATGGTGTCCGCTGTCTCATTAGGTGTGTCTTTGACCTCAAGCAATGTTGATTGTACACCACCTTTCTTCCAGTCAAAATACTGGATTATGATTGGGAATATTTTCACTGCACCATGGTTACTCCCATCTGTAGCGATGCCACAGTACTTTATTTCTTTGAGCGCCTCTAGCGCAATGTCGATGCTGTGGGGCGCTATAACACTGTTGACAATCGCCTCTGTTTTGGTGCGTGCACTTGAAAACTTTTTTGCCGTGTCTGAATCTGGGAATGCTTTTTTCAGCAAAGCACTGGTGCAATCCATCGACCTGTAACTGTTATGGTGTTTGACTGTGTGGAATGCTAAAACACCCTCTGCTGCGTTTACAACGTCTTCTCCTTTTCCAGGTCGCACAAAGTACTCTGTCAATTTAGTAGACGAGCTCTCGCCCTGCACAGCTGTTTTGTGCTTTTTAGTGTCAATATGGGCTTGTAGATCTTTAGCCCCTTTATTTGCCAAAGATACGTACGTTCCTGCTTTGCACACGGTGCATTCTGCTTCCCATGTGTCACGGCCAGTACGAAAACACAAATACTTTTTTCGCAAATCCTCCGTGAAATTGCATTTACGTTTCGGCATGTTTGTCTGTCTCTTGTCTGCCGGGAGGTTATCGGGAGAGGCGCTGAATACCGGGAGTCTTCCGCTAAAAACGGGAAGGTTGGCAAGTATGGTCTCTGAATTCACTCACTAGCTCTCTCGCTCTGTCTCTGCCCCTCCCTCACAAATTTTTCTGCGTGTCGCACACCTTCAGTTTGTTTTGTTTAAGTTACCCTGTTGTAGTTGGACTAAGGGAGGTGACGGCTCAGACACCAGAGGGCAGTATATACAAAGATTTATTATGTAGGCAGCTCCTTCCTTACAGGCAAGTGTGCCGATTGCGGGTAAATGATTGCAGCTGGTGGCAGCTGCAGGGCGGAGACGCGCGTCCCTGGATGTGCGCCGCGGCCGTGGGCGTGTCCCGAGGTGCGTTCGTCAGGACGAACAGATGAGGTTCCCTGGCCGTGACAAACCCTGGACGTACATTGAAAAGACATGCAACCCTAATTCAAAATGCCGGACATTTGAGGCATTTAAAAAACCCCGCCCGGACACCCCGGACACGCCCTCAAAAGAGGACATGTCTGGGGAAAAGAGGACGTATGGTCAGCCTACCATTATATGCATTATATGCAAAATGGCCGGAGTTCTCTGCACAAAAAACAATCCACGTCTTTACAGAGAGAACGCACAACGAGCCTGCGCTAGCAAACGTTAGCGTTGTATTAGCTATTAGTATTAATGCTCATGTATCCAGTTCATCTGAAAGACCATACTAGCTGCTTATTTTATTGTATCAATGCCGTTTACTTACCTTGTCCCGATGTAGATACTGATCTCTTATCAGTGCAATGTGTGGCTCTGGCTGCAGTGTCCTCTACTGGTTGTTCAGGGGAGTGTGTAGGTCACATTTATTTGTGCATCTGGTTTGTGGGAGGAATGTCTCATCGACACAAAAGCAAAAAAGCGATCCACATATGCAAATTCAATACAAATACAAAATCAAGAATATTTATATTCAAATCTCAAAAATAGATTTATAAATACACATTTATTTATAGAAATTCTTGATTTATTTGTATGTCACATTTATATATTCATAAATTTTATTTGTATATATTTTCAAATCTCAAAAATATATTTACAAATACGCGTTTATTTATACAAATTATTTATTTATTTGTATATCACATTTGTATTTGTATACCGTATTTTTCTAACTATAAGTCGCAGTTTTTTTTCATAGTTTGGCCGGGGGTGCGACTTATACTCAGGAGCGACTTATGTGTGAAATTATTAACACATTACCGTAAAATATCAAATAATATTATTTAGCTCATTCACGTAAGAGACTAGACGTATACGATTTCATGGGATTTAGCGATTAGGAGTGACAGATTGTTTGGTAAACGTATAGCATGTTCTATATGTTATACTTATTTGAATGACTCTTACCATAATATGTTACGTTAACATACCAGGCACGTTCTCAGTTGGTTATTTATGTGTCATATAACGTACACTTATTCAGCCTGTTGTTCACTATTCTTTATTTATTTTAAATTGCCTTTCAAATGTCTATTCTTGGTGTTGGGTTTTATCAAATAAATTTCCCCAAAAAATGCGACTTATACATGTTTTACTCCAGTGCGACTTATATATGTTTTTTTCCTTCTTTATTATGCATTTTCGGCCGGTGCGACTTATACTCCGGAGCGACTTATACTCCGAAAAATACGTATTTATTAATATATGCATATGTATTAATATCATATTGATATATATATAAGTTAATGTGAGACAATTCTACTTCCATATTTCTCTGCCTTCTACTCCAGAACCACAGTTCAATGGCCCCCCGCCCCACCAGCCAGCTCCTCCTCTCCTGTTCCCACATTAATTAAATCTGTCTGTAATTATTGTCGTCGACAATCGGAAGCGAGCGATGCAAATTGGTCACGGCTTCTTGGAAGTGAATCTACTTCAGTACACTTTTACTCCTTCCATCACAAGTCACTACAGTGTGTAAATGTGCTCGGCTGGAAGGGGGGGGTCACAAGGTCAAAAAGGCAACTTTTTCCCCATCCTTTTCTCACCACTGTTACTCAAGTGCTCCCCCTTCAGGGATTAATAAGTATAACTTGGGGTAAAATGACCAACAAACAGTAGAGTGAAACTTGCTTAAGATGGTTGCAGTTATGTCGCTAACCCGACTACAGTGGTACCTCAACTTAAGACTACGCTTACAGGCCAAATTAGCCCAAATCTGATGTTTTCTGTGATCTATTTTTTTTTTTTTGCTGCAGCTGTTACATATACTGTAATATTGTACAGTCGTGGTCAAAAGTTTACATACACTTGTGAAGGACATAATGTCTTGACTATCTTGAACCAAATTTCATGAATGTTTTTTTTGTGACAAACAAGTATCTGTTCCAATCACTATCACACACAAATAAGAGTTGTAGAAATTATTGGAAACTCAAAACAGCCATGACATTATGTACTTTACAAGTGTATGTAAACTTTTGACCACGACTGTACATGGTAATTGGGATTTTTTATATATTGTATATAATATATACAAACATAATATAATATAATAATATAATATATCAGTATACATTAAATAATGTATATATAATATGTAAATATTACATATATGTTATATTTCATATTGCTACTATGGTACATTTTTAGTCTACTTAATACCTGCATTAGCCTTTCCATCCTTACCCTTTCCATCCTTTGAAACTGAGCTGCTGTGTGGAACAATTTCCCTTGTGGATCAATAAAGTTTGTCTAAGTCTAAGTCTAATCTTATCAGTCTTCATGCAGTATAAATGCGCAGAGGCCCCAAAGTGTTCGCCACGTCACTTGCATGCGCAGTTCGATAATGTGCAAACAAAAGAAGTTGACTGGAAGTTGATCGGTCGAAATGAGCTACGTCACTGGCGCTACAAGTAAGTGATTATTTTATTATATATTTTATTTGACATCCAAATTGGCATTTCCAAACTTAAGGTAACGTCTTTTGATGCAGCGTAAATTGATTGACACCTCTTTTTTGGCAAAGCGGCTCATTTCGTCAGAACACCGGATTCCGTTAATGAGGAAGTTGCTACTAGGCGAGAAAACATGGACGCCACTCATTAGCGTGTTAGTGGGTCTGTGCTGTGGCTGTTGTGTAGAGGAAGAAGGCAGATGATAGAAAACAACTGCAGGAGGAGAAAGAAGAGACTTGCAGAAAGGAAGGTGATCGTGCTGCACACACGAATGACGTAACTCGCTTAAAGATTACGTAAACGTCGCAAACAGCTCGCAGTTTAAGAGTGTTTTGAGATAAGTGTTATTTTTATTATTAATATACTTTATAAAACTACTGTAAATGTTTGTACGACATTCTTTTGTATGGATTTTCTGAGCGTAAAAACAACCTAACACTCATTTCCCGCCACATTTATGGTATCTTATGGTCCAACTTGTGGGGTTTTGTCACGTTGTTGACATGCAGCACACACATTTAATATGTACCAACCTTTCTGGGCGACGTAGAAGTGTGATCTAGTCAACAGAACCTACTTTTAGCCCGCTGAAGATGAGCTCTGGGAGGTGTTGCAGTGTTGTGATGGTCTGTCTGCAATGATACAGATTTTTTTAAATGCATATCGCAAGACGTTTATATTCTAATAATATATTGCAGATATGTAAGAAAAATAATGCCATTCATTTAATATATTTCAATCAGCCCATTAAAAGGGAACTGCACTTTTTGGGGGAATTTTGCCTATCGATCACAATCCTCATGAGAGACAAGAAGACAGGGTTTAATTTTTTTTCCACTCTAACATGTAAAAATCGGCTCATTCTTGGTTGCTAGCAATGCAGCTAAAGGGAGCAATCAATTCTACCTCTATTTCACTTTAAAAATGCATCCAAAAACCTGTTATAGCAACATAAGTTAGTTAGCGCTCTGTAACTAATGCACCGTTAAAAGTAGGTTCCTTAACATTAGCGCTTATAATACCAACATCACTAATACTTGGTTAATATTAAGGTCATGATTATGGAGTATTGTTAGCGCTTTTTGAGTGTTTTTAGTGAGTTTTATGGGCACAATAGCCGCAATGGTGTCATGGCTCTTATTAGCTCCATTGTTAGCTGACTTTTATTTACGAATTAGAATGCATTAAATAAAAGAGACATGTTCTTGTCTCTCATAAGGATTGTAAATGATAGGCAAAATTGTCCAAAAAAACTGCAGTTCCCCTTTAGGTCATTCAGCAGCTATGAAATTATAACATTATTTTGCTGAACAGACAATAATAATTTTACATCTGACAGTTCAAATATGTTGACCCCCACACAGACGGAATATTCTCTCTCTCCCTCATCTGTCTTTGCAGCGCAATCAATTTGTGCATAACTGTGCCAGTTTTCACGTTTTTTACAGATGTACAAAATATAGGCTCAAAAAAGCGGCCGCAGAACAGTTTTAGTCTTGACAAGTCACCTTAATAGCACAATATGATAGATTTGCATTTTTCCTCCCAGTATTGTGGGCGTTCTGATCATCAGGATATGTTCTGCATATACATAAGGACAGACACGCTAATTTTGCCCAATTAACAGATGTAATCCTCTGCATAGAAGCTTTGTGGATCAGTTTTGCGTCTGCTATCAAGTTTGCACATGCAAACATTTAATAGATCAGGTCCTTAATAAAATAATTTTGGCGCAAATGACGATGAGGCAGGATGACTGTGCACTAATCAGTCTTTTATTGGGGTCAACAAAAAAACTCTGTATACCCCTGCATAACTCTTTGCTTTTGATCCCTCACCCCAGAGCCATACACAATATTGCCGTTGCTACAATATCATATGAAAACAGAAGAATTGAAATACAACTTTACACAACCGGAGAAAAACAATGGCAATAAACTGCCTTAAGTTCATTATCACCCATTTTCCTTGCGTGTCAGAAGAAAGTGACACGGAAGTGTGCAAGTTTTGGTTTGGTTTATGGTGACGTCAATCAGCCAAAAGTGAGTTCTACTGCATTTACAAATGTAAACATAACCATATTAACGTTATATTCATTTGCTGGTAATACCGTAATACGCTACTTGTATGTTGTGACACATTCCTGTGGCAAAAAAAATCTCCCTAATTCAGTTCTAAATGACAAGACGTCTGTCTTCACCATGACTGTAGAATTCCATCAAGCCAAAGAGGACTTCAATCATCTCACCATTCTTCTGCCTCTAGACTAATAGATTAATAACTTCAAAGCTGCCAATCATGCTCTCCATGCACCTCCAGGCCACCATGTTTCATCCATCTATCATCCATCTAGATATCTATATCTTCCTTTCTCCCCGCAAGGACCTCCTGGGCCAAGAAAGGCCGACAACATGAATAATTATCCATGTAGTTGAATAGGACCTACTGTAAAAATACTATGTGTGTGTGTATTGTAGAGATACAGAATGATTGTGAAATATCCCCCTCTAAAACACACTCTTACGTATTTGAGAAAGTGTTGACCCCGTTTTTATTGACTTTAAGCAAAGCGCCAAGGGAGGGATGGCGGGCTGCGACACAAAATGTCTGCACGTACTGTCCAAGATGACAAAGATGGATGTAAACTTATTAAAACTGTGACAACAAAGGCGGACGAGCCAATACCGTTTGTTCTCACAGTTGTTTACAATGCGCAGCACGAGTGTGTTTAAATATACGACACATGTATTGGAGCAATCCATCAACTATGATGTGTTCCTGCATCTCAACAAACTGAGTATCAACACAGCACGCTGTTATTAAAGCAAAGCGTCACACACGAGCGTACACAACAGCACAATTACGGTGCAGCAGTGCTAAGTGCAGAATGCTGTTCACGCACACAGCATGTACAGCCTTGTTCTTCTTCTTCCTCCTCCTCTTCACAGGTCACCACTAATGAAACCACATCGAGTATCCAACTTAAATATTTATTTCATGCATGCTCGAGCACTCAAGCACGATGAATGGTGAGGTTAAGCAAACACCGAAACATAGACGAAGCTCTCATCAATGCAAGCCTCCGTCGCACTTTTGTTTGCAAATCTATATATCCGGGGATCTTGTACAGAACTATACTTTAAGTTTTTACCAGATTCTAATTGAATTATCTGCGGGTGTGTGCTTTTTTTCTAAAGACGTTTGGCCCAAAGGCGTGCACCCCATTTAATTAGAGGTCAATGACTGGATCAATCAAGCCCTTAATCAATTATTACACCCGAATCACTTGTAAAGTCATTTGACACAGCTCAGTAGCTCTCATCAAGCGTTGAGAGGGAGGTGTGATGTTCTCCTGGGGGGGGATTTGGAATACGCCTCAGGGTAAAAGAGCAAGTTAAGGTGCTGCTGTGCATGCAGATATATTGAGTTTGGCATCCACACACTGATGGACAGTTTGATCCTGAACAAAGTTGTCAAATTAACTTGAATAATTCATGAACAAAATTTTCCAGTAAAACCTCAATTCACGAACCATAGAAAATATATATTTGTTTGTGTACGAACCATGTCTTCGTGTACGTTTTATACACCCATTTTGTGTCTTACAGCACAGCCATTGTGGGCGAGCTGATAGATCTCAGCTGCTCAGTCAGTCAGCAGAGCACTGCTGCTTTTATCTACAAACCTCGTTTCCATATGAGTTGGGAAATTGTGTTAGATGTAAATATAAACGGAATACAATGATTTGCAAATCCTTTTCAACCCATATTCAGTTGAATATGCTACAAAGACAAGATATTTGATGTTCAAACTCATAAACTTTATTTTTTTTTTGCAAATAATAATTAACTTAGAATTTCATGGCTGCAACACGTGCCAAAGTAGTTGGGAAAGGGCATGTTCACCACTGTGTTACATGGCCTTTCCTTTTAACAACACTCAGTAAACGTTTGGGAACTGAGGAGACACATTTTTTAAGCTTCTCAGGTGGAATTCTTTCCCATTCTTGCTTGATGTACAGCTTAAGTTGTTCAACAGTCCGGGGGTCTCCGTTGTGGTATTTTAGGCTTCATATTGCGCCACACATTTTCAATGGGAGACAGGTCTGGACTACAGGCAGGCCAGTCTAGTACCCGCACTCTATTACTATGAAGCCACGTTGATGTAACACGTGGCTTGGCATTGTCTTGCTGAAATAAGCAGGGGCGTCCATGGTAACATTGCTTGGATGGCAACATATGTTGCTCCAAAACCTGTATGTACCTTTCAGCATTAATGGCGCCTTCACAGATGTGTAAGTTACCCATGTCTTGGGCACTAATACACCCCCATACCATCACAGATGCTGGCTTTTCAACTTTGTGCCTACAACAATCCGGATAGTTCTTTTCCTCTTTGGTCCGGAGGACAAGACGTCCACAGTTTCCAAAAACAATTTGAAATGTGGACTCGTCACACCACAGAACACTTTTCCACTTTGTATCAGTCCATCTTAGATGAGCTCAGGCCCAGCAAACCGACGGCGTTTCTGGGTGTTGTTGATAAACGGTTTTCGCCTTGCATAGGAGAGTTTTAACTTGCACTTACAGATGTAGCGACCTACTGTAGTTACTGACAGTGGGTTTCTGAAGTGTTCCTGAGCCCATGTGGTGATATCCTTTACACACTGATGTCGCTTGTTGATGCAGTACAGTCTGAGGGATCGAAGGTCACGGGCTTAGCTGCTTACGTGCAGTGATTTCTCCAGATTCTCTGAACCCTTTGATGATATTATGGACCGTAGATGGTGACATCCCAAAATTCCTTGCAATAGCTGGTTGAGAAAGGTTTTTCTTAAACTGTTCAACAATTTGCTCACGCAATTGTTGACAAAGTGGTGACCCTCGCCCCAACCTTGTTTGTGAATGACTGAGCATTTCATGGAATCTACTTTTATACCCAATCATGGCACCCACCTGTTCCCAATTTGCCTGTTCACCTGTGGGATGTTCCAAATAAGTGTTTGATGAGCATTCCTCAACTTTATCAGTATTTATTGCCACCTTTCCCAACTTTTTTGTCACGTGTTGCTGGCATCAAATTCTAAAGTTAATGATTATTTGCAAAAAAAAATGTTTATCAGTTTGAACATCAAATATGTTGTCTTTGTAGCATAATCAATTGAATATGGGTTGAAAATGATTTGCAAATAATTGTATTCCATTTATATTTACATCTAACACAATTTCCCAACTTAAATGGAAACGGGGTTTGTACTTTGTGTGCTTTTCAAGTGTTTTTCAGCCTTTTTACAACATTTTTATACAGAGACAAGTGGATGTGTGGTTTCAAAAATTCAGAGAGTATTCACAGCGTTGTCGACACTGCCTTCCCCCAACCTTCTTTTTGTGCATGTAAAGAAGATTAGCTGAAAATGTCAAATGGATTTCATTTTTCATTGCTAATCATTGTAGCAACCTGTCTGTTAAAATCAAAGGGTTTTGTGATTTCAAACTGTGAGTGGGGCGGTATAGCTCGGTTGGTAGAGCGGCCGTGCCAGCAACTTGAGGGTTCCAGGTTCGATTCCCGCTTTCGCCATCCTAGTCACTGCCGTTGTGTCCTTGAGCAAGACACTTTACCCACCTGCTCCCAGTGTCACCCACACTGGTTTAAATGTAACTTAGATATTGGGTTTCACTATGTAAAGCGCTTTGAGTCACTAGAGAAAAGCGCTATATAAATATAATTCACTTCACTTCAGTGTATCACAGGGTTTGTGAAATTAAAGACAGTTCAGCGAGTTGTTGTTGGCTTTGTTATTAAATAGAAAGTTGATCCATTACATCCTTGTTATGTTTGTTTGATATACATTACGGTATAGAGCTTTATGTTGTGCTCAAAATATACAAACTTTTACTAAAATATGAACTATTCATGTTTACATTGTTTCTATGGAGACATTTGCTTCAATATCAAAACGTTTCTATTTGCGAAAGAACCAAGAAAGTTCATAAATCGAGGTTTCGCTGGACTTGGTGGAAATTATGAGTGTGTTCACGCAAAAGAAAATGAAATCTACAAGAATCCCTAATAATTGTAAGACAAAAAAGTAATGATGTCATAAAGTTCTTAAGATTAACTAATGAAAATCAAACATTTCTCTTGAAGTGTGGTTCAAGTGAACTTAAAAAAAGATATAGAAATGTAAAACTATTATCTTGAATACTTGGCTACATGTTTTTGGCACCCTGGTCCAGTATTACTTCAAAACTGATATGGATAACACTACGAGGAAAAAATAAATCAAATATGACATTTTGATACTGTTTTTTTATTTTTTAACTTTACATACCTTCCTACCGGATGGAAATGTGATTTTTTCTTAAAGATGAATAATGTATCTATCTATCCATCTATCCATCCATCCATCCATCCATAGGCGCCAATCCCGTGGGTGCTTCGGTGCCCGAGCACCCACGGACAATGCCGAGCACCCACGTGGGATTGATGGCAAATTATTTCTCACCACCAAGCAAAAACCGCGCATGCTCAGAAAAGTAGCGTCAGATTTGGACAATCATGCATTACATACTATACATTACTTTTTGGACTATATTAATGTATATTATTATGTGTTGTCAACTTTGTACTTTTTTATGTCATTGCCTGAAATAAATAAATAATGAAAAATGAAAAAAATAAATAATGAATTTACCGCCCGTCGGAGCACCCACTGGCAGAAATGTAGATTGGCGCCTATGTATTCATCTATGTGGTTTCAGCATTTTGTCAAACACTGAAGACTGAAAACAAAGTCAAATTTCAGGAATAAAATAGGAGAGGACGCAACGTCAAAGTGGAGCCACATAAATAAGACCGCCCACAAATCGGCGCATCCTGAAGAGAAGGTCAAAAAGCAGCTTGAAGATCGTCTCCAAAACATAATCTATGTAACATTTTGACCAAAATAATCAGGACTAGATGTTATGTAGACCACAAGGACTTGTTTTAAATGTAGAAAAACAAATCATAATAGACCTAGACCTCCAGCCCAGCAGCCTGCTAGTTATTCAGCCCAGCCGCCATCCTCGCCTGCTGTGGCAGCACCCGCCCGGCAGCACCCGTACTCCTCTTCCTCGTCAGCGACAGAGGCGTGCACCCCGTGTGCGTCTACTTGGCAGCAGCGCCGCCTGGCACTCTTGCGTGGACTTCGGCAACTGCTCCCACAGCGTTTACGCACCCGCCTGATTTCCCCTCGCTAGCTGCGGAGACGTAACTCTTGTCAGACACTGGACTCTTCCCCTCTGGCTTCGGGGTCACGTGGACGGCATGCCGGCCAAGGACTGAGACCGCTGTTTGGCGACCCTCCACCAAGTCCTCCTGCCACTCTCCTTTGATTATGGACTTGCGTATGTTTACTTTTTTTTTGTTTTTCATGTCTCAAATCCGTTGTGTTTGGGTAGGAGGGGGGCATCCTGTCACACTCTGTGACTGTTTTGGACTTGTGTTGTTTTTCCGGTTTGTGTGGTGTTTAATGAAAAATGAAAACGGGTCCCACAGACCCGAACACCACACAAGGGTTAAGTTCCTGTCCAGTACACTTAATTTGAAGTTCAACTTCCCCTGCCTGGCCACTGAATGCTGGCTCCCCCATCCTGTCCTTGATTGGCAACATGGACACACCTGTTTCTGATTGCCAATCAGGCTCCTTTATATGCCTGCCTGTCTGTCAGTGCTTGGTCATTGTTCTCTGTACATGGTCGTCTATGTAAGTTTAGCCTTTGCTGGTCTATTGACTTCCTCGCTACACTTAATTTTCCTTGCAATTAAATATACCCTTACCTGCCACTCTGCATCTTTGAGGTCACACTGCAAGCACCGCTTCACTAATAGTGACAAATAGCCCATAAAAAGTGGTAGATGTTCCCTGCTTGTCTGAAAACATTGCAAAACGCCACAGGTAGGAGCATAACATTAATGTGCAGTAAATGATCGAGTGTCTCTGTGGTGAAAGCCCCCTAGAACCGCAAAAAAACTCATTTAAAAAGGGGGTCTGCACAAGTTATGAATAGCACATGCCATGTTAGTAAATCGCATGCAGCACGCCCACTAAAAGTACACACTATTTTATAGATTGCGCATGCTGTATAGCACCTGGTATTAAATCTTAGTAGACCAGGCCCATACTACTCAATATGAATTTGCCTCCAGTCTTCTATAGATGATGTCAGCAGGCTGATGCAGGGTCGCCCGCATTTCGGAGCTAAAAGTGGATGTTTCAAAATGTGCTGAAACTGACAACTGACAACAAATTTAAAATTACTACTATGTATATTTTCAGATGAATTTTACCTGTAGACATCATTTTTCGGTCCAGAACTATGAAATAAGCGTCTTATGTTGTCAGCATTAGAGGAGCTCTTTATTTAAATGATTGCCTGATGCACTCGGTGTGCGCATCATCGTGTTTTTTTATGGGCGCATGTTCTTAATTTGTTTAACCACAGCGTGCTGTCCTCATCAGTTTGAGGCTAATCCCTTCAGCGACGTACAGTACATCCACACGGCCGTAAACGTGCTAACTGCTGTAACTCCTCTCTACACTCCATTTAAACATTTAAAAGGAGCGTTTGTGGCTTATAATAGAATTAGGACGCCCACAGGTAAAATGGTGTATTTTACACAAAGTTATGACTTTACAGTACCCTTTCCCTCCGACACATAACCTTTGGATGCTGTCGGTCTCGCCCGTCATTATATGTAAAATGTATATCAGCAAAAATACATTTCAATCGACTAATTAATTGTTGATTTGCGTTTGTCTCAAGACAGTTAGTTATGTTGTTTTTTTTCTCCACTGTGATTGGTCAGTTTAACAGGTTTGTATTCAAGTGAGGAAGTGGGGCGGGCACTTTTAGTTATCAGTCCATTATCCTTCTGTGAAGATAAGCAATGTCCACAAGATGTTTGCAGGTTAGTGCAAGGCGTCCTCTCCGTGCAGGAGAAGGTCACGCCAGCCTTCCTCCAGGTTGGGTAAGAGCTGCTGATCCACTCGTCTCTGTAAAAGGTCACATGTGCCATCCCCAAAGCCCACAGGCCTGTGAAGGAACATCAATCATGGCGGACCTTGGACACACACCTCCACCTGAAGGTGATAGGACCATATTGGGCCATGAAGATACCCACTGTGACCCCACTCTTATAACCTTCATCATGCAAAACACCCAGAGGATAAACAGCTGCATCATATGTAAAATAAGTGGAGCTCAGGGTCGGCCCTAGGCTTTTTTTTGGCTCTTCACAAGTTGTTGTTTGTTTTCCCGATTTTGTCTTTAATACATGCTAGGCCTGGGGCTCATTGCAGCCTAGTGAGTATTGCAACACAGTCGTCACTTTGGACTTTGCAGCTTGTAACGGTGGACGTTATTTAATGTCTAGAGGGCTTTTTGAATGTTAAAAACTGTATTTCAAAAAAGTAATAACGTTTTTATGCTTTAGTTTAAAAAAATATTCCATTTGTAGTTAAAAATTCCTACTTGGCAGAAATTCAATTACTATTCGAATCAATTAACAGTGAAAGGGACGGCGTGGCGAAGTTGGTAGAGTGGCTGTGCCAGCAATCGGAGTGTTGCTGGTTACTGGGGTTCAATTCCCACCTTCTACCTTCCTAGTCACGTCCGTTGTGTCCTTGGGCAAGACACTTCACCCTTTGCCTCTGATGGCTGCTGGTTAGCGCCTTGCATGGCAGCTCCCGCCATCAGTGTGTGAATGTGTGTGTGAATGGGTAAATGTGGAAATACTGTCAAAGCGCTTTGAGTACCTTGAAGGTAGAAAAGCGCTATACAAGTATAACCCATTTATCATTATTTATTATAAGCGTTCGCTGTATTACTCTTAATGACCAGAAGTCCATAAGAGACACAACCAGCAAAAATGCAGTTAAAATTTACAATTAGATAATGAGAAATAATGTATTATTATTTTACAAGTAATAAAACGATTTGCATTGACCGAGGTATTGAACCACCAAATTTTTGAAGAAATAAATATTTTTACATACATTAGCTGTATCAGACGATAAGGCGCAGATATACAGTATATCGGTACGAAATATTTTGTAAATGTTTATTTACATACCTTAATTGTTTCCAAACGCCGCCTGTACCACGGCAGTAAAACGGCTGATCAAACAAAACACAAGTCATCGTCATGGATCCAATAGTTGCGGAAGCTAGCTCTCCAATCAGCTATACCAGGCATCGACAAATTAGAGCCCGGGGTGTTAAATTTGAGGGTTTTGTCATTGTAACTCTTATTCTTTTGTATTTTAGCATTGGTCTTTTCCTGCTATTTCCTTGTTTTTCTGATCTGTCATTTCCTGGTTGCCAGCTCAATAGGAGTCTGGTGAAGGGCGGTCCAAGGAGGCACACCTGTTTGGGATCTGCAATTAAGCCTAATTATGCCAGCTGTGTGTAGGTTCGTCACAGCACATGGCAAGGACAACTGGATCTCAACTCTTCCTCTGAGGCCCTTGTTATTCTTTCTTCTTTGCAACAAACCTAGTAAGAAATGTTACATTTCCACATGCAAAGTATTGTTCTAGTTTTTTGCCTCCTGTTGCATTGACTCTTTTTGTATTTATCTTTTTGCCATGTTTATAGATTGTTGTACTGGCCACTGAATTACATATTTTGTTAACATTTTCATATGCCTTTTGCTACACCTTTAGTTAGCATTTTCCCTAGCCTTTTGCTACACCTTTTGTTAGCATTACTCCATAGCCTTTTGCTACACTTTTTGTTAGCATTACTCCCTAGCCTTTTGTTGCACCTTTTGTTAGCATTACTCCTTAGCCTTTTGTTGCACCTTTTTGTTTGGACTCCTACCTACTCTTTTGTGGATACCCTGACTTTTTGGAACTTATTAAATACTTTGCATCTTGTGTTCCGCTGCACTGCTCCCCGTAACACGGAGGCCGTCATTTTTTTAAACAGACTTAACTCTATGGTGACATTGTGGTTAAGTTGCGAAACCGACACAATACAAAAAGAATGACATTGTAAGTTGATAATACTAACATAGACACTTATAAATGTGTTAGCACATTCGCTAATACTAACAACGCTAGCCTGATTATGTTATGATAGCACCAACAAATATGCATGAAACACTCCTACAGACATCACACATGGGACAGTTTAGTATGAATCGTTTTAGTTATATTGTAAAACTTACAAACGTTGCTTGGAAAGATGAGGAATCCTTTTGAGCAAAAACGCTATGGATGGATATACTTCCAGTTCGAGGCATGAATCAGGAAGTACATTTTTCAACACAGAGCACCTGCAGTCAACAAACTCGCCCAAAAGAGGGCACCATAGCACAAACAATAACATACCTTTTTAGTGTCTTTACAGATGTAATATCAAAACTATTTATGGCTGTTAGAAAAGAAAATCCATAAAATAGCTGCATTATTTTATAAGCGGCGGGGTTTAAAGCATTAGCAAAAAGTAGCAGCTTATAGTCCAAAAAATACAGTACTATAAATAATCAAATATTAACAATAAACAAGAAGACTACATTGACAACTACAATTCAGTTTGACACAATATGTTCAATAGTTATATGTTTCTATTCCAAGTAATGTCCACAATGTATATGAAAGAGTAAAAAAAATGGTTGTCCAAGGGGAAAAGAAAAGTGTTCAAAATCTCCTACCCACTGCTGTGAAACCAATTCAGAACTGCTATGCTGCTTCATCATTCATCAAAAAAGTAAACAAAACACAATAATTGGGCAAAAACAATGGAAAAATTATGTTTTCAGGTAATGTATCTTTAGGGAAAAGTTTTGGCTACAAAACAAACTTAAATAGTAATGTCTTATAAATACTGCCATAACTCTGTCACAATGGCAGCGTTCAAAGTGTAGTAAGTTAGCAATTATCTATATGGACTTTTGAATGGTGCTGCTAAACCGAACTAAAACTATTACAAAGAACACTCTGCCTCACCGATAATTGTATCCATGAGGCAATTCAGTCCCTCAAAGTAGAACAAGCTAACACCAGCAGAGCACAATAACCACCAAGATGATCAGCTACATATAGTGGCCGGTCACCATAATCATGTGGGCCCTCTTTGTCGTTGTGGCCCTAAACAACCGCATAGAGTATTAATGCCAGGGACAGGCCATGCTTTTTGTATGCTTATTTATAAAACAACTCAAACTAAAACTACTGACATTTTCCTTATTTTTTGTGAAAAGCACATACATTTTTATACTGTACCACGATTCAGGCTAAAGCAGCAAGTGGCCATATATAAAAGTGTGCAATGTGGTGCTGATCCAAATTAGCATTGTTTGGCCCTGAGTGTGTTCACAGTGCATGAAAATAAATAGTCATTTCAATGAGAATGCAACACTGGAAGCGACGAGCAGAAAAGCTGGTGAGCCGTGTGATCACACCTCTTTGCATTTCGCAGCTTGTCGCATTACTTTTGTATTGTGCATCTGGCCGATACGTATTCATACATTTATGCAGGGTTTAATTAAGTCTATACGTATTCAGCTACAGCAAACAATCAGTCAGGAAGGCGCCACAAAGGAAGGCGATCTTATTCGGCATTAACTGAAAGGTCAAATTAAACTTTGAGCGACTTAAATAAAAATGTGCAAAGAGGACATCGAGAGAATGTGAGCACGAAAGGAAAGCAAACAAAAGCGCTGGCCTAGATTGTGTGTCGCCTGGTTGTGCCTCCAAGCGCAGTATTAGCAACATGGCTACTTATGCATGCATTGGCTGGTCAGAACTGGTAGCAGCTTAGCTTAGCTCCTACTGATAACAGCCAACACTCTTGTGCTGATTTATACTTTCATTTCTCCCCCTCAGCAGATATTAAAAACCTCCACTCGCACTTTTCTTATACACACAGACACATGCTGCATGGTAATGGAAACACGAGCTATGAAACATGGAGGTTGAACAGCTGGCAAAGTGTAGATGCAGAAACGCTACGCAATAATAAAGATGAAAAATGTGAAGGACAAATGTGGATTCGAACATGCGGCCCATGCTGGCATCCGGACACATAAAACAGCTGCTCTTGGCTCCTCCATTACGCTCGCCACAGATGCGGCGCTCCACTTGAAGAATGCAGAGTGGAGAGGCTCTCCGGGAGATTTATGGTGATGTAATGGCGTGCACATCCAGGCAAGCGTCATTATGGCCAAAGTGGAAAATAATTGGGGGTGATTTGAGGTTCCCCTCGTTAGCCTTTATATCCTCGCAAATTTTCTGGCCACAACATTAGGTACACAAGCACTCCCTAATAGGCCGTGAGGAAAATGACACCATTCCTAAGATAATAATGCTCAATTTCAATGGCACAACAATTAATAAAACACTGACTATAGTGCTTGTGTTTACTTCTAACACACATCAAAGATCTGATCCATGCATCTTCCCGCTGGTGCAATCAGGGCCACCTTAATGCATGGGCTTACCTGGGTTGAAGCCCAGGGGCCTACCGAGTTTAGAGGCCTTGCACACTGACGTGCATGCGCCTGTTGCGCGCGATCATTCCCAGGATAGAGGGATCTGTGTGAGAGAAATTATTTTAAAACGGTTGATGTGTTGCTGTTAAACTGGTGAGTGGGAACATACAAGACATGTTTTCAAACACTGCTTTTGTAACCTTACATTATTCTTTAGCTGTGTGCGTGTGCTCCAGTACGGCGTCGTTTACATGACATTGTCACACCAGGAATCTTTTTTTTTTTAACATCGCACCATCAAGTGAAACACTGCTGAGAAGCAAAATAGCTTGCAAAATGTAAATGAATGAATGACTGAGTGCTTAATGTGAAATGAAATAAACATAATCGCCTTACCAAACCCACCTATTACTGTGATATTTGTAATAGCAGTTCCGTCTACACAAAGCAAACTACAATCTGCTACCCAAGAATATACAACAATTCTTCTCAACATAAAAGGAGAAATATTATCTTAGGGAAAATGTTATTTAAAACATTTGTACGCACGCACAGCACTTAAGACCTTCAGTATATCAGTATGTGGAATTAAATTATGGAATGGATTAAGCAAAGAAATCAAACAATGTATTAAATTAATCCACTTCAAGAAACTCTTCAAACTTAAAGTGTTTACAAAGTACAAAGAAGAAGAATCATGATAAACATTCTGAATTTATTTCATCCATCCATTCATTTTCTAGATAATCTCACTCATCTCACCATATGAAATACAATTTACTTCACTAATTATTATTTATTTATTTTTATTGTTATTACTTATGGAGTATATTGTGAATAAATTGAGAACAGGAAGTGAACAAAAGTTTTAGAAACTGCTATGTAAAGGAAAAGGGGTAGGATTAAATAAGCTCTGCTTCTTCCAGGCCCGGCCCTAACCAATCTGGCGCCCTAGACAAGATTTTAGGTGGCGCCCCCCCCACATTGGCAGTGAAGTGTATATACTCACAAGAAACCGAATAGCTTTGTCTTTGACCTTTTTTTTTACTTAAAGAAAGAAAATTAACAATCAGAATTGTTAACAAGATAAAAAAAACTATGGATAAATAAATGAATACAAAAAATAAAAAATTAATATATGAAATACAATATTTTTTACATACATAAACACAAAATAAAACGTGTCAACAAGTTGCATAAAATAAATTAAAAATACAATATAAATAAGGCACTGCACAAAACAAGATATCAAACCAGTATGACTTTAACAACTATATTACAAAAAAAGGGGATCCAACAGAGTTCTCTATTTGTGCTTTTTAATATTGCATTAACTAGAATGACTTACAAATTACTGTACACCAGGGAGTACTGTAATTACCTAACGTTACATTATTATTTTCCATAACAATTTAGCCCCCTCCACAATATCAACCCGACGTTAAAACAGAACTAGCTATTTATTGATTAGCAATTGCCGAATCATGTAACATTAGCTTAATGCTAAAGGTTACTATCACATTCTGTAACAGACAAATAATTTCATGTAGGCTAACGTTACCTACCTGCTACCTCTGTCTTTTTCTCGTTTCTTCTCCTCTTCTTTTCTATTTTTTCTTCCCAGGGCACCTGACAGTTTTGGCCGTTTTGACATCTTGTGTTGATTTTTTTATATGGTGACGTCCAAAAAGAGTCATGATACGGGAAGGGAGGGGGTGCACCGTGCGGGGGGGGGGGGGGGGGCGGGGGGGGGGGGGGTGTAATGTTGTAACAAATAATATTTCTATTAAATAAGCTTTACTTTGCATTTTAATTAACGTGGGATTATTTTATGTATTTAGAAATAATAGTACCAACTTTTTTATTTTTTTCCTCCAACATTTGTGGCACTGGCGTGGCGCCCCCTGATGGACGGCGCCCTTAGCATTTGCCTATACGGCCTATGCCACGGGCCGGCCCTGGCTTCTTCCTACTCCTTTTCGAACATGTTAAATAGAGAAACTGGAAATTGTGATGTATCATGTTGTATGCATTCATGTTCGAAATAAACTCAAACTCAAACTATGTTTCACATCTAGCCTGTGATGTAGAGGTTAGAGCAAGAGTTACAGAAGCAGAACATGTGGGTTGGATTCCCATCTATGTCAGATTAAAGCTTGGGGTTGCCCACCGTTGTATAATTTATTTGTAATTCTGTTATTTTGCAAACATTTTTTTATCATATTATTTAACTTTTTAACTTAAATCTTCTCAGCCCCAGGGTCTCGCATTAGGTTTAGGAAGGAATGGGTGAAATTTGTTACTTATTCTTAGGGTGAGAAGGGAAGGCTGCATGATTTAAGAGATCTGGTCATGACTATCTTCTATACCCACACAATGGAACACACCTCCAAGCCTGACCCAACTTGATTTTATCAAGCGGCAGATTGACGGGGGGTCACTGCCATGCACCTCATCTAATAAACCCTTCATTACTTCCCCATGAAACCCCCTGCGTCCCCGGCCCCCTTTTTCTTCCTCCTCACTGTGACTGGACACTGGATGGAGCAGCGTAAACTAAATCACATAGTTTTCATAGGAGCTTACACTCAGCCTGAAGGATGCTTGGACATACAAATGAAGTCATTCCTCCAAGCCTGAAAGACAATTCCAATCATTTGAAGAGTCACTCTGCCTTAGATCCATCCAGGTTCATTTCGTACAGAGAACTCATAGAAGCTTTCCATGAACAAGGAAACTCAAAAAAGGCAGGAGAAAGGGATGCTGGAAGTTAATGACGGGCAGTTTATAATGGGTTTTGTCCGACTAATTTTAAGTCCCACTTTGGGAATAATGACAAGGAAGGGGACCATGGTGGACTGTTATCAAACAAGCAGGAATGACTGCTATGCCATCGTGGTCAACAGAGGACAGACAGGATCAGGAATGTTTGGTTGAAAAGAATGATGACATGAACAAACACCAACATGGCTAGATTAGATATTGACTCTGAATTCGATCCCTGCACTTGGGTTGATGTCAACCCACTGCCAAACTGCAGCTATAACTAGCCCTGGGGCCACCGCCCACTTTACATGGAGCGGATGTGCCTGTCAGTAATGCCATGTGGAAGATTGCCCCCCGGCTGGCAGATGTGTAATCCAGCAGACATAATTGCCAATCCCATTCGGAAAATCCCCTCCTTCTGTAAAGGCGTGCTCTGCAGCATAGAGCTTAAATATAGATATAATTTACCCTGAGGTAGACTGGGATAATGTAGAGCAAAATCAGTGTAGATATGCAACATACTGTATGTCCATGTTGTAAATGTATGTACTGTATGTCTCAAAAGTATTGGGTACTCTACTAATTACAGCAGACTTTTTGCACTGAATTTTAAAAAATTCTGTCCAGACAAGTAAGCGTTGAAGGATACCTCTTCCACGTCTCTTTTTTTTCCTGCTCCGCACACCATTGCAGACTACATGCTGCTTTTCTCCTCAGTGGATCACAAAAGGCTAATCTCAATCTGTTTCTCTGTGATATCGCACAACAGCTCCACTGTAGTAGTGGTGCCATCTTTACGGGTTTGCCCGCCTCGCCTATAGCTCCAGGCTTCGCTGGCTGGCCGCCTTTTTGCTCTGTTGCTCCAGCTCTCTCTCTCTTTGCCGGTATAGTATAGTGCTAAACTGTGCCACTATGATGCCAATGTGGAATGCTCACATCTGGTCATGGAATTGTTTTTTTTTTTTAGCATATTCTGGTTATCATCGCTGACGTGAAGACAATTTGAACTCGCTTCTTGCTTTACATTATTACACTAAAGAGTTTATTTGCTCTATCCTGTTCATTTTACAGGCTTTTAAAATGATATTGGATCCCAGTGGGGCACTCGAGTAAAATTATTTGAATAAAATACTCCATAAATATTAAGTTGTGTACAGAGCAATTCTGCATTGGCTGTTGGCTGAATCTCACCTATTTTATAGCCTCCATGTTACAATTGGTCAAGGGTTGAGTAAAAGCCACTTTATGGCTGTATTTGTTTCTATTTCTGTACCTTACTTACTTCCTTTTATAATATATTTTTTAAATTTTGCTTTGTTTTTAACATGTCCAAAGTAAACTACTACTACTACTACTACTAACTTGAACAACATGTAAAGTACAGAATATCAGAAACATTTATTCATGTAGAAAAAATATTACCTCACATCTTTGATCGTAAAAATCCACATTTTGTGTTATTAAAGCGTGAAACTGCTATCTAAACATGGGAGTGTAGCTCCTCTCCTCTAAATGCAAGTGCTCCTAAAGCAGGAATACAAATTCTGTATTTCTACAAAATAGACAATCTGTCAAAACACTAACGCACTGTAGGTATTTTTTGTATTGTCTTTAAAAACATGTTAAATACTTTTCATGTTGAGCTGTTTCAAAAAACAATGTTTTAAAGCAAATTAATTGTCCAGACATGGCATTAAACACTTTAAAAATGATCTGTCTCTGGGTACACTTATTAATGACCAAAAATTATATCTTTCTTTGATCAATCACAATTAATTTTGAGTTAACTATAAATAAAATATGATTAATTGCGATTAAATATTTGAATCGTTTGACAGCCCTAGTGAAAACCAACCTTGTTTTCCCCAAAAACATTTTATACATATACAGTATGTAAGTCTGTCAAATTGGAAATGCTGCTCCAAACACTAAATTTATCCAAACAATTAATAAAGTCAAGTACAAATAAGGCAACAAGAGAAGTATCCTACACTTGTATTTTGTAAAGTAAATATGTACAGCAGATTTGGGCACCTACTGTACATCAACAATATGATTTGCTTGAGTGGCTGGACAAGACAGATTTTAAAATATAAAATTAGGAAAAGTATGATAGTGCCCCCTTTACTTAGTATATTGAAATCCATCCATCCATTCCACCATCTTAGAATGAGTTCAATTAGAAATAATCAATTAGTTGTTGTATTTTTTGCATTTGTCACTTAGAGAACATTTATTGTCTCATCACCATTTTTTATTGTCCAGCGCTGCATCTGTCTTTTTTCATTTCCTCCTACAGTGTGGTGTCCTCTCTTCACCAGGATGTTCCTGTCTCTCGACATGTCATCTCATCATGGGTGTTGTTCTCCCTCATGTTTCATCATGTCGTCTCAACAAGTCAGTTTATGCAGCCTTATTGTCCTCATCTCTTAGCTCGACCCATTTATTCTTCCAAACATTGTATTTGCTATTTTACAAATTCCACTATGATGAACACAATGTTCAACACTCATGTCAATTGTCATTTTGTTGCCCGTTTGTGAAGCGCGTGCTGCGTTACAAAAACATTCTTGGGACTCACGTCTTGTAATTGTCTTGTTCTGCGAAAGCGGTAAGGAATAAGACAAAGGAGCACTTTAATAGACTACCTAGATGACCTTGCGTGCAGAAAACAGGCATTCGCTATCTTTGTGTAGCAGCAAATGAGACAGCAAAGGTTAAGAGCTGGCTGAATTATAAAAAAAAAAAAAAAAAAAGTGTTGAAATCGTTTGTTAACTCGCTTTGTTCTTTATGTTGAGAGGCAGCCTTGATGACTGTGCAACTCTTAACTGAATTGTAATGCAAAACTTATGTATAAACTAATGTATAATTCAGGGGAAGCAAGTGAGCATTTTCGGGCATATTTTTTTTTTTTTTACTCATCTGACATCGCATTAGCATCATCCTCCAGTGTCAGGGTCTTGTGGGATTTACAGGCTAGGCAACACTCCACAAACAAAAATCACAACCCTGTAAAAGTTCCGAAAGAATGGCAATGACAAACATGGCCTCTTCAACATCTCCTTAAGGCTCTGACATGGTTCCATTGGTACTTTTATAGATGCACTGTGCATGCTTTCAATCTTTATTGGCTCCATTTATATCCGTGACACAGAGTCTCAGCGGGATCCATGCTGAAACATGATGCAACAAAGTGTTGGCAGACCGTGACAAATCCTGTATATCTATATATTGTGGTGTCCGCCCATGTGCAGCTGAGATAGGCTCCAGCACCCCCGCGACCCCGAAAGGGACAAGCGGTAGAAAATGGATGGACGGGCTGTCTTATAGTATGAAGTCTGAATATTGTGCATGATCAAAAATGAAACATGCAGCGGATACAATCAGGTGTTTGCTTAGCTTGTTTTCCCACAATTAAATGTAGCTTTCCACCATTTTCTCAGCCTGGAGGGGCAAGCATTAGCTTCGCTGTGCGAGAATATCATCATCTATCAAGCATGAATATAATGGAAGCGGCGCCTCATACGAGCGCAGCTATAAAACTTGCCATCTGAATTATGACTCACTTTGCTTTTACAATCCAAATGTTGATTTTGCTCCAAAAGAGCCAGAGAACAGGATGAGAAAGGTGAGAGGAAAATAATCAGACACGAATAACAAATGAGCCGAGAACATAATGAACCTGAAATTCCACTCGGGGGCAAAACTGCACTGTGAAGAAGAGGAGATGGCAAACAATTAAGTATTTTAATGAATGCATACACTATTAATTATTACTGCACCGTTTTAGAGAGGGCCATGTAAACTAATATCAATTTGTTTCTGTTGGTAAATGTACTAAATAGGCCGAGTCACCTATACAAATGTACTTCTTTTATGGGGGGATTGTTGTTGGCTGGGCTTTTACTATTGGCTGCCTTCCATTATAGTAGCTATAGCGCCCTCTGTTGCTCTGGCATGCAAATGGCAGCCTGCCTCTCATGTTTTTTTACACTCAAATTGGGTGGGAAATTCAAAAGGCTACACGTGTGTTAAAGCGAGGGATGCAGGCTCACCGTAGCAATGACAGGGACGCTCTTCTCCATATTGGGATGGAGGGGTGGCAGAGATGGAAAGGAGGGGAAGAGGAGTGGGAGAGAGACGGAGGCTGTTGAATTGGAGAGAGAGAAGGGGGGAGCTTGCGAAGCATGCTGCTTACTATGAAGACAAAGACGCACGCACGCACGCACGCACACGCACGCACGCACATGCACACACACACACATTTACATTAAAGCTTAAAGGTGGTGCCTATTGGTTTCAGGCTCTTCCAGCAGCAGACCGGACTTTTGCCAGCGCATACCTGCCAGATGCCCCTCCCCTTCTCCCCCCCTCGCCTGTCTCTCTCCCCTTGTCTCGCTCCACTCATTCATCCCTCGTTCTGCCAGCTACAAGGCAGAGAGTGTGGCTGAAGGACACGGCACCACGCTCAGATTCGGTGGATGGACTTGGAGAGCCTGATCTGACATCGGGTAGATACCATCACACCATCACCATCGGCCGCCCCTTTCCTTCTTCCACTCTTTGAATGTCACCTCCGTGTCTGGAATGATGGATCGCTTCACATCTTTTCTCTCACTTCTCCCAGGCTGAAGTCCACACTGTGATGCCAGAGGGGCACGAATGACTCTAAATGGGGGTGTGGGGGGGAAAAGGGGCTACTGCCTTATTTCGCCGAGCTGATACCTGAGGTCTGTACTTTTTGAACTTGCGCTGTCATTCTGTGGAGCCGTGACAGGAGGAAATGCTCACTGGACTGTTGACGTTTGGGACAATGTGGGCTTCTCATCCACAGTACTGGTCTGAACCGACTACATTTTTGTCTGGATTCCACAATTTGGAAAATGGTAGAACCAAACTTCCCTGTAGCTGAAGGGGCTAGGGGGTAGTGGCACGTTGGACTGGAGCTAATTTATTTGGGTGATAAAAATATGACCCATCCAAATAGAAGAAGTCAAACAAATCAAGGCTTTTTCCTGATTTGAATCTTCAAATTCAGTATTTGGGAGTTCACCCAATCTTTTCTTTCCTCCATCTTCATCTTTTCCTGCTGCTCCAGCTCATCATCAGAAGAGGTCCCCTAGCCCTGCTCCGTCGCCCTGGGTGAGCGGGCAGGGGGGTGGCCCACAGTACCCCCCGACATCTGGGCGTCAGCTGGCCGGCGGCGGCTGGTGAGGAGGGGGCAGGGCCTGTGCTGGGAAGATGGCCGCCCTTGCCAGCTCCCTCATACGGCAGCGTCGGGAGGTCAAGGACCCCCAGACCAACCGGCAGATTGCCAGCAAGAGGAAGCCGTGTCCGAAAAGCAACAAGTCACTCTGCCAGAAACAAATCCTTATTTTAATATCGAAGGTTCGATTATGTGGCAGTCGAGGGAGAAAAATGGAAAAAAGACCAGGTAAGTTCCATTTTTTAAATCATCTGCTTTTCTGTCTGCCATCATGTTGATGGCCGGAAAACAAATTAATCCTCACTGTAGGACATCCACGCTGCAATTTCCAGTACAGAGTTTACTCCTAATCTGGGAAGCATCCCATCCTATCTTTCGGTTGGCAACACTGGAGGAGCTGGAATGGGATCATTTCCAGTTTAATCAATCGTCTGCAGATCCTCATCCCCTGTCCAGATTGTTCTGGTTCAGCTAAATAATAAACTTTAAAAGTGTGAAGAGGTGAATTATTTGTGATGCCCGGTGGCCAACCCGTCTTGAGGGTCTCTAGGGGTTACATTAAATTAACCTACTGAGAGGGAAATTGCACACCGTTTGTACTTGGGGATTAGCACGCTAATTACACCATTCGCCACTGGAAATAAACAAGGCAAATGAGAATATAAATGTTTTACTGCTCATCATCTATCTCCTAAAAGGATCTTGGATTCATTTTTTTTACTTAAATATACATAGCAAGGGTCAGACCATGGTTTTGTTATTCATTTTTATTACGGTTTCAAGTGATCAGATGTTGTTAAATGTGCCAATATATCATATTACTATAGTTCAATAAATGGTATAATATTCATCATTATTTCTTGTTAAGTTTGATTGTGCTGATTAAATATTGAATAAACTGTATTATTCTTCATTGTCTTCTTGAGAGTGACTTCCATATCAAATCCATCAAGAAGTAAGGATCACAAGCAGGATTAGGCAAAAACTTCTTAACCGTTTTATACCGAACTATAAATGACATATTTGCATTAACCCAGGGGTGTCCTAACATGTTCTCGCTGAGAGCCGCATAGAGAAAAATTGAAGGATGTGCGGTGCCCCATTGATACATCTTGTACATTAAAGATGCTAACGCAATTACATGTACGTTAAAGCATGCTAAGCTATTTGGAGGAAATATCTACAGCTCAGCTTTTCTGTTATAGGTAACAAAGCAAATAATACCTGTATTGTCTAATAATATATCTTAATTTCCGAACTATAAGCTGCTACTTTTTTCCCATCTTTTGAACTCTGCCCTTTATACAATTCTGCTTCTAATTGTCAAGGCTTGGATTATGGCGTGGTTTGTTCTCCCGTGGTGCAAATGATTTGGACCACACATGGCGTGAAGGTGAATACATATTTAATTCTAACTCAAAAAAGTACAAACAAAAGGCGCTCACAGCGGAGGTACAAAACGTGGCTATGAAAATAAATCACTAGCACAAAGGCAGAACTATGGACATAAAATAAAACTTGCACAACTATGGCCTGAATAAACAAAACTTACTTGGAACGAGAAAAAGCATGAAAAAAGAGCAGCATGGATCATCAGCATGAGGGTGCGTAGAGGGTGAGTCAAGAGTGATGTCGTCAGGCCGACTGCCTGGCAACAATGGGCTTAAATACTAGTGACATGATTAGTGAAAACAGGTGCATGACTCAAAATGTGAAAACGTGAGACAGATGCGTGACATGAGGATGTGAACCAGGTGAAACTAATGGTTACTATGGTGACAAAGCAAGGGAGTGAAGACAAGAACTAAAAAGTGTCCAAAAACCAAGCAAAACATGGCCAAACAAAAACATGATCAACACAGACATGACACTAATTTATAAATGTTTTCAAGTTTACAAGCTTCACATGTAAATTTAGTCTCGTACAATCAGACCAATGAACCTGCTGATTGGGTCACAGTGGACCAATGAAACTGTTCACATAGAATCAAACACATTCACAAACTCATTTTGTCAGCCATTGAGCTCGTTATGCACTCAACCTCATCAAGACACGACGAAACGCACACTACGAAGCTCCAAAACCGAAGATGATTGGCCTGGTCAACAAAACAGAAAATGTCCGCCCCACGGAACTGAAATCCACTACCCGTAACGGGCCCCAAAAGACTGGGCAACCTTGCTCAAGCCCAGAGGCGACTTGCCTCATGATGAAAATGGAAGCAAAAACAACGCAGAGAATAGATGAGTCCACTCAACTCCAACACCAAAGAAGACGACCAAAACACACAGGAAGAGAAGGAGAAGGACGATGACAGGACTCTCTGATGGGCTGTCTTTTGTTAAACTTATAAATGAATGAACACAAGCGCCTGTGTAAATATTTAAGGCGTCTAATAGACGTGTGCAGCTAATATATGTACATTATACCATTTTGTCCAAAAATGAAGTGGGCGCGGCTTATCTATACGTGCGCTCTATAGTCCAGAAATTATGGTAATTACATTTACAAAATATGCAGAGAGCCGATCAAAAATTAGCTACGAAGCAAAAATAGCTCCCAAATCGCACTTTGTAGAACCCTGAAAACTTTAGAGCAGGGGTTCTTAACCTTTTTGAACTTGAGGCCCAACTTTTCCACTATACGGGCCCGGGGCCCACTCAAATATTAACACTAAATGATCTCATCTTACTCTTGATTTTAATCATATTCAATATTTATATCTAACCTACTTACAGTTTACAACCATGTCAAATTATATGAAACCCTGTGTTAATCACAAATATTATTTAACAAACAAACCTTCGGCTTAGGTCAGGCTGATTAGAAAAATGAGTATTAACCAAATACACTACATACGAAGGGACTCTTAAATAACTGTTGAAAAAATACATTTACATACAATTATCCATCCATCCATCCATCCATCCATTTCTACCGCTTGTCCCATTTAGTGCAATAGATATGATTCTTAACTAAACTGTCAAAAAAAATTAAGTATAAATGAAAATACAGCTTCACCGCTTTAGTCATCATTTTTGCACTTAAGAAACTTCTCTATGACTTTAGCGGCAGACTTCTTCAGTTTGTTTGAGATTGTTGTTATTGCCACAAGTGGTGGAAGAGTGTATTGCGACAGGATTTAGGAACATACATTTTTTGGGGGGCTCTCTAGGGGACGCTGGCAACCCATCAATGTTAAGAAACACTGCTTTAGAGAGCCGCAGCAGTGTGCATGCCCTGGCAGGTGAGCAATCACTGTGTTGTGCATCTGCTGCTCTTGAAAGTGCGATATTCGTCACGTACGCGTGCAAAGTTCATACCGATAATGACATAGGCAACGTCCAACGTGGGACGCAGCATCTGCCATGCAGCAGAGCAGGCGGTTGCGCTCTTCCGTAATTACAGCAGTAAAATATGTTTTAAGCGACGCTGGCAAAGCGGTGACGCCGGGCTATTGTCGAGGGGGAACTTTTCCGTCGGGATGGCCTCCGTGCTTTTCACACGCTATGGATTTATTATGGTAATGGCGGGCTGAAAGTATGAAGGCTGGGGTTAGAGAGCCATTATTAGCTTCACCATTTCACTGATGGGGTCTGTGTTAAGTACTGTCTATGGCAATGTGCATCTTCATCATTCTCTCAAGGAGCATGCATGTGGACGACACTGTGACCTCTGGCTGTGTGTGTGTGTGTGTGTGTGTGTGTGTGTGTGTGTGTGTGTGTGTGTGTGTGTGTGTGTGTGTGTGTGTGTGTGTGTGTGTGTGTGTGTGTGTGTGTGTGTGTGTGTGTGTGTGTCTGAGCTCGAGCCTGAGTCCACACTTGATCTCTTTTCAAGACCTTAGAGACTGGCTGACATTTCTAATAATATGTTTATTATTGGGGTGTTTGAGGTGCACAGCATCATGTTGGAACTGTTTGTATGCCTCATTTAACTCTGAAGTGTGTGCGTGTGTGTGCGTGTGTGCGCGTGTTTGTGCGTGTGTGTCGGAGTGTGGCGATGACACATCCAAAACTGTCTGCTTGTGCGTCACTATCTTGTGCAAAGAAAGTTTGGGCTGCCTTTGCAGTGCCCGAAGGCCATTTCACGCTGTAGTGTGTGTCCTTAAACATTCACTGCCAACCTGATGGATGTGGGTAGGACAGGTGTTCATGTGTCTCGGCCTGACCTACATACCTTCTCACCAAGTAACCGCATTGTACCATACTAAGGATGCCCCTGCACCACGGTCCACTCAGCTTATACCAAGGTCAATTTGCCCTGCATAAACCCACGTACACACAACCAAACATTCTTATGAGCGCACACGTCCACACAACGCAAACTAATAAATCAGCAGACTGATGCGCTCACACAAACAAATGATGAGATGCCATGATAACTGAGGTAACGGGTGCAGGGGGGAGATAATTTCACCCTTCCAATATGTATGTGTGTGTGTCAGTCTGATATGATCTAATGAGGATGTTAAGCCGTCGAATGGATATCAAAGCAAAACTGAAATAGCTTGTGTTGTCCTCTGGTGTTGTGGCAACCCCGCCTCCAGCACCAGTTCATACCCGAGCAGCACCAGGCAAGTCAAGTCGAGTTGGGCCGGGCATTGTACCCGACAGTGTGCCAAGGCCGTGATTCATCGTTTCCTGTCGCTAACACACACTGACTGATCAATATTGTGTGGCCGCGTTTGGAGAGCACACATTGAACTGGGCCCATTTACTGCCTCATAGACCGGCCCGCTGGACAGGACCACACCAGGGAGCGACTTGCTCTCTCTATTAGCTTATCTTCTCAAGGACATCTGGCCTCCACCCTCCCCTTGTTTCCCCTCCCGACATATCCCTCCTCAGTCGCTCTATTTTTCCCACTAAATCATCTTGTTTTGGGGCCAATGTTATAGATCCTGCAGCTATTGTGCTGCCTTGTTACATAATGGTGGCTCTATTGTTAATGGATCAGGACAATGAGAGGGTAGCTGAATTTCTCTCAAAAAGCAGTGCGGCTGCTCTGTGGAGGCATCCAGAAATGATGCTTCAGGGCACACTATTTGGTCATATGCACAGACTAATGGACTGTATCATTATAAGTGCGTGATATCATTAAACTATATGAGAATAACAAACAATTTGATTAAATATATTCAAGTATAAGGACCTTCCCGCCATTGCCTCCTTGCTGTTGTGCAACAAGCTCCACCCCCTTGTGTCCACCATAGCATAGGTGCCCTCATTGAAAACCATTTGGAGATGCTCATATTTTGTGTGTGCGATGATCAATGTGTGGCTTTCGGATCCGCCTCTTCACAGCCTATTGATTGATGGCACTGAGCAACGTTTGTTTTGCAGCAGAGCTCTTCTTTTGTTTTTTTCGTTGGGGCGGAATGCATCAATCATCGTTATTTGAGTATTTCTGCTACTTTCCCTAAAAACTGCATTAGAAAGAACATATTTAACTGCTGGTGTCCTCGAGGTGACTTTGATCCTAATTACTGAAGCATTCGTATACTTATCCGAGCTATCTATACACGTTTCATCTTTAGATGAGTTTAGCCCCCACAGACCCCTGTGTATGTCTCTGAACCCACACTGAACAGGTGCACCGTCCCTTTAAATGACACTGACGGTTCAAGATCAGGACAGTAAAGCTTGCATTAGCATTTTATATGCAATCAATTTGCCGCATGGTTTGCGTGCAGAACTAAGCAAGACGTGTGTCACATAGTGATGCCACTTTGGTGACACATGACGCACATGCACACTGAAAGACACACAACAAAACTGAACTACAGCACACGCACATATGTCAACACACACCTCGTGGTCATGAGCGTGACATTGTCCCTGACCAGGCTGACACTGTCACACTCGTTAACTCATCATTTTTGACCACTTGTGTGTGTGTTTACTTATCGCTTGCTTTCTCTCTCTCTGACACACACAAACTCACACACAGCCTTGTCACTCATCATCTTGCCAGAATAAATTGTCCCAGCAGGGAATGGATGTGTGTGCGTGCTTTCCCGCTTGCATATGTGATAATTTGCTTTGATCGCACAAGACTGGAGCACCCAAGGGTGGTGTAGGATTCACTGACAGCAGGTGCTCGGGTACATCAGATCAGAACACATTTGAGACTGATTAAAAATATCGGTATTGACGCACAAAACATCACTCATTCTTTCACATGCATCATATACTTTTAATTTGCCTAAACCTGTTATGTATACATTATAATTAGGGCTATCTAACAATTATTTTTAAGTAGATTAACCACATTTGATTTTTCATGATTAAACACAGTTAATTACATGCTTGCATAATCTAATTTTATAAACACCCCAATATTTTGACAAAAATACAATTGATTACACATTATTTTTTTGTTCAAAACTTTGTAATAGCATTGTATGAAGTGCAAATTTCTGCAATAATCAAATTTTTTTTTTTTTGACATACACCAATGGATTATTGACTAAACAGTACGTGTCCCGATACATCTTTTTTTTTACTTGGGATAGTATACCAGTATTGGAACCATGAGTATTGACCGATACCGATATTAATCTGATATGATAGCATGAATCATAGGACATTATTTTGTAGTGTAGAATATTAGAAACATTTGAATCAAGTGAAATTACTCACAGGACAATGGTAATTATGAAAAACACCAACCTTATGACTCGAGAGATGTAATCATTTTGAAGTGGAGTGTTGATTTGTTTTTGGCCACAACCAGAGGTCACAATAATTCATTAAATTAAGCTCATGACAAAGTAAGTTGAATGAGGCGGACATGTTTGTTCCTCGATACTTTTTAATACGCTTCTGCGGTGGGTACTTTGTATCTGTAAGTAACATGCAACTATAATTATTTCATACATGTTTATATTGACAAATGTTGTATTTTAGACAATAGTGTTCAATTAAGGACACATATTCCGTATGTCAGCTAGGATAGGCTCCAGGGCCCCCCGCGACCCCGTAAGGCACAAGCGGTAGAAAATGGATGGATGGATGGATAGCTTGTGTGCTTAGCTACTAGCTCCTAGTAGCCTATAGCCTACCATGTATACATTTTGTAAATAACTTCACTAAAAGGGGGGTGTATATATTTTCAAGTATTTCTTATATGTATATATATATATACTGTAAATAATCCGTTCATGAATGAGTATATCCGTTCGGCCACCGTGTTCAATGGAGAAGTCTGATCTACAAACGTACAAAATTTGTATGCAGCATACCCCTTCCCCTTCGAGCTGTCCTGGATGAACTGAAATTATTTTTTCCAATCATTTTGGAACTTGCAAGATTACTTCTTCTTACTCGCCGTTGCCATGTCTCTTCTTCGTTCTTCTGCTTCATCTCTGTTATGTTTTTGGACATTACTACTTGCCGTAGTTTTGAAGCAATGCATTTTTTAAAGATTAAAGTACCAATGAATGTCACACACACACTAGATGTGGTGAAATTTGTCCTCTGCATTTGACCCATCCCCTTGGGGAGCAGTGGGCAGCAGCGGTGCCGCGCCCGGGAATCATTTTGGTGATTTAACCCCCAACTCCAACCCTTGATGCTGAGTGCCAAGCAGGGAGGGAAACGGGTCCCATTTTTATAGTCTTTGGTATGACTCGGCTGGGATTTGAACTCCAACCTACCGATCTCAGGGCGGACACTCTATGATGGGAATCCGGATGTTGTGTGTCAATGTATTAACGTGCCGGCTGGAATAAACACACGCTGAGAAATAGCTCCGTGCCTGCCTACTTTATGTGTTATAGGTAAACCTCTGGATAACGGAGACATATATAATAGTCTCCTTTTCAGGTGAGAGAGGACGCTAAAGGCAGTGCCTTTAAGGCACGGCCAAAATATTGTTGTCCGGGTGGAAATCGGGAGAAATTCGGGAGAATGGTTGCCCCGGGAGATTTTCGGGAGGGGCACTGAAATTCGGGAGTCTCCCGAGAAAATTGGGAGGGTTGGCAAGTATGGCTGCAGGTCATGTCTTCTGAATTTTTTTCAAGTGATAAAAAGACGATTATATAACTGACTGCAAATGTATTTTGTGTACATCACCATACAGTGGGTAGCTCATATATGAACTTTGGTCAAGCACAGCTGGCTACAACTCCCAGACAACAACTTAATGCAATGGAGTCCACTTTTGCTTTAAACATCATCCCATCCGAAATGTGCTGTCAACATAACGTTAACATAAAATTATACAGACGTGACTAATGTTGGTTTCACCTGACTGAAATTGATGTGAAAAGCTGTCAGTCAGCCAGATTCTCCTCACAGAGATTAGGCCCGCTCTGCCCTAAACGCAGAACACATGCTGTGCGTAGGGTTTTGCAATTTGTGAGGACGGGGGGTGTTGCGTGAAGAAGCACATGTCAAATGTAAATTATTAAATGACAAGGCACTTCATATAAACTTTTACCCTAAACGTATTACTGGCCACATTATGCTCTGTCATTAATAAGAATATGGGACTCGATTTCTCCCTTGGACTTCCGGTGGTTCTCGGGGCGTGCGTCATTAGTACTTGAGTTGCAAAGCAGAAGGTGTTGGGTTCAAATCCTTGTCATAGTTGAAATTGTAGTAAGGTTTTTAATGAATGTTTGTTTTAATGAAGTTTAAAAATTTTAATACGCTAACCTTTAACATGTTAATAAAAAAAGTGGACTTTTACAATCGTGCCGATTGTCAAATATGTTAAATATAACACGTGATAGTTCTACCTCAGTGAAAGCTTTTGTAATATGTAGATGAGCGGTGCGTCATGAGAGACGCCGGAAGTTGTCGTGACTTTAGGGATGCAGATTAGCGAGGTTGGAGCGTGTGGTAACAAAGGGGAATTTATTAATAAAACTAACAAAAAGCGAGAGCAACGGGGAAGTGCTCTGACTAAACAGGCTATGACGAAACAAAACAAAATGCAAAACACTTACAGGGAATGTGGAGCTGACGGCGTCCACATAGTTCGAGTTACTTGCATTAAGTGTCCAAAAGGTTTGTCTATGGTCATCAGAGGATCAAGGATAGTAGCATCAACAAAAAATGTTCCAACAATGAATGGTGGCTCACATTCAACTTAAATAGAACTGATTGCAAACAGAAAACAGGTGAGGGGAAATGCTCTATGACAAAGATGTGTGAAGCGGTCACAAAATAACACCAACACAAAAGGAAGAGTCACCAAAATAAAAGAGCAGGATAGGAACGAACTCAAAAACACTGCAGAACACCAACAAAAGGGCACGGCCTGGTGTAAACAGCCGTGACAGCTTTTGTTATTCTGGACATTCATTGTGTTTCTCATTGTAATATTTATATGGAGCTGGAATACCCATGATTTCAGCCTTTCAAAGCTCCGCTTGGACCACCAATTTTTGACCTCTGTATTTGTCAAATCCTAGTTACGGCCCTATAACAGTGTGCATGCTGCACACAGCCAGAGCCAGACAGAGAGCAGCAGCATTAGGAGAACCCGTCTACAAGATGGACTTACAGAAGTCTTTCAAGAAAGGACGTTTTTGCAACACCTGGAAGTACCAATTAGCTCCAGTTAAGAGCTAATAGCTAACAGGTAACATCCATCCATTCATCCATCTTCTTCCGCTTATCCGAGTTCGGGTCACGGGGGCAGCAGCCTAAGCAGGGAAGCCCAGACTTCCCTCTCCCCAGCCATTTCGTCCAGCTCGTCCCGGGGGATCACGAGGCGTTCCCAGGCCAGCCGGGAACGCATGTCTTCCCAGGACATGTCTTCCCAACATGTCCTGGGTCTTCCCCGTGGTCTCCTATCGGTCGGACGTGCCCGGACCAGATGCCTGAACCACCTCATCTGGCTCCTCTCGATGTGGAGGAGCAGCGGCTTTAGTTTGAACTCCTCCCGGATGACAGAGCTTATCACCCTATCTCTAAGGGAGAGACCCGCCACCTGGTGGAGGAAACTAATTTCGGCCGCTTGTACCTGTAATCCTGTCCTTTCGGTCATAACCCAAAGCTCATGACCATAGGTGAGGATGGGAATGTAGATCGACCGGTACATTGAGAGCTTTGCCTACCGGCTCAGCTCCTTCTTCACCACAACGGATCGATACAGCGTCCACATTACTGAAGACGCCGCACCGATCCGCCTGTCGACCTCACGATTCACTCTTCCCTCACTCGTGAACAAGACTCCGAGGTACTTGAACTACTCCACTTGGGGCAGGGTCTCCTCCCCAACCCGGAGATGGCACTCCACCCTTTTCCGGGCGAGAACCATGGACTCGGACTTGGAGGTGCTGATTCCCATCCCAGTCGCTTCACACTCTGCTGCGAACCGATCCAGTGAGAGCTGAACAGGTAACAGTCTCATGTAATTATTGGAACAGGTGCTCCCATTTTGATAAATAAAAAGCAAGCTAGCAAACTAAGTCAAATGGTTAGCATGATAGTGACTGATTTTAGTTGCTGAAAAAAGAGAGCGAAGCTCATTTACAGTATGTATAATTGTCATCAGAAATATATGATACACTAATAACAATCACTCCACCACCTCTTGTGAGCGAAAAGATCTTGCAAGTGCAAAATTTTTCGCTTGCGCGCTTTGTACGCTCACATCAAGTGAATCCCCTGAGGGCTAAGCTCCTCCCGCCTCCTTCTTACAATGACGCCCTTGGGCGCAGACATTCTCTCCAAGTTAGGACAATGTGTGGTTTCATCCTTTTTTTACTTTTTCTAATGACTATCCTGTCTTGTTTTCCCCTGCCTTGTGGAACATGTGCAACACTTTAATATGTACGCTTACATCTTTGCACTTAAAGCCAAGTGAATACATTCATCGCGCTAAATAATGTAGGTCCGCAGGCCCATACAGAGATGCTGCGTGGTGTCACACTATAGAGACACAGTCTCATATTGTCCCTGCACTTCCTGTGCAGATTCAAAATAGTGCTGCATTGTTTTCAGCTGGAAATGTGGCAAAGCACTTTGAGGGAGACAGCAAGATAATGAAAGTGGGCGGGGCAAATGCATAGCTAAGATCTATACTGTACCGATGCCTGCCGGCATGTTTAAGCTGCAAAAGTGTGTCAGGGTTGATTTTAGACCAATATCTATTCTTTTGGTTGGGATTAGGAATGTAAAGTATATGCAAAAGTGAAAAGTCCAGGAGCAACACACTCAAACAAGGCAAGACTTACTTATATGTACTGAAAATGTAAAATAATTGCCCCAGAATGTTAGATTTTGCCATGAAACAGTATATTTTTACTTGTGGGAAAAACACACATTATCTAGACTTCTGTATTATTACTATTATTTATTACTTTTATATTATTATCATTACTACTTTCTTCTGCATTGTCATTTTGTGACTTCTTTGTCTGTCATTAAAATGTAAATGTTATGTTCAGTATACAAACTATTTTATTTATGTACAGTACATATGTTACACTGCCGTTATTATAAAATATTTAAATAAAACATGCTTTTATTAAGGCTTGGAGAGGAAAAATAACTAATTGAGTTGAAATCATTTGGTGACAGTTTGGTCCGCCGGTTCAAAAATACCATCGCTGTCCCTGATTTTAAGCAACTGCAGTGCTTTAAAAAAAAATAAAAAAATAAAAATAAAAATACCTACCCCAAAGCCAACCACAAAGAAAGGTGTGAACAAACTACAGTTAAATATATATTTAAAACATATATATTGGATACAAACAAGTTATTAGTGCCGGTCTTGAGAAGCAGGAAGTTATCTGTAAATGTTTTATTGTGTATCCCTGCAAACTTGTTTTGTCTGTGTGTGTTTTTTGGCATTTGCAGCATTTTTTATTTGATTCTGCAGTATTTATTTGACCGGATTATTTTTATTTGAAACATATTTACAACATTGTTTGTGTGTTTCTAAATTTGAATAGTTTCTGTGTTTGAAGCATTTTCACATTGCTTCTTCATTGCTTCATAACATTTTACTGCAAAAATGAACTGGTGTTTTTGTTCAAGTTAGATTTACTTTTGTTTTGTCTAAAAGTCTAGTTTGAAGACGTTTTTCAGCTTGTACATATAATTCTCCATCTCGGTGGTCAATTTCATTCATTCGTTGAGCATCGCATTAAAATCTCTTACTTGCATTTTGTCAGTTTAAATGAAGTTGTTTTCAAGCCACTAGCTTCTTCTTCTGTGTAAAGCTAACTTAAGAATGCTTCCAATTCATATTGACTCAGGGCACTACAACTACTCTCAGTATGATTTTTCTCTAACAGCAGTGAGCATATATTAACTTGATGAAACAAGGAGAAAATGTCCATGACAACAGTCAGTCAGAATCAACCTTTTCTCGCTCCACTTGTGGTTATATGGTACAACAGAAGTAAACAAAATCATAGATATGAACAGAATGAACAAACTTTGTGCTAAATGCGCAGCTGAGGGCAGCAAAATAAACGTTATCTAGGGCTCTATGATTCCCGCGTTAACAGAATCGCAGACGAAATCATGGAATTGGCCAAATAATGCAATCTACTATTAAACCCAGAAAGTCACAGAAATTGACATAACGTGACTGAAATGCTGTCATTGTGAGTCGAAGGACAGTTTGTCTGGAGAAATCATAATTATGGGGACCATGCACTTCACAAATACTCATCTCCATGTAGTCAGGCTAGCTGCCAGGCCAGGGGCCTCATGTATTAAGAGTTGCATGGATTTCCTACTAAAAAGTGGTGTATGTTGAAATCCAGAGAACAGCGTACGCAAGAAAATATTTACATGTATTAAAGTGTGTGCATGCACTAATCCAAGCACATTTCTTTGTTACATCACAATCAAGGTGGAATTGATTGCAGATGTCTGCTTGGTTGGCTTACCCGGAACACACACAAGCCACACCCCCTTACAAATATGCAAATCATATTGAAATTAGCCATGTTCCCTAGATCTGAACACTATGGGCAATCAGAAATAAGTATGAGTCGGTAGGAGGTGCTTCTTTCTCGTGTTTCGAGCGAACGAAAAAGGGTTGAGATTGAGAGCCTGTCAAATGCTGTGTGCTCCGATAACCACACGCAGGCTGAAATAAAAAAAACATTTTGGACATCGGGAAGAAGGTGAAGAAGATGATGTATGTGCACCGCCAAAACAGACGAGAGGACTGGGGATAAAGTAGTGCTGCACCCCTTTTGAAAAGATAGTCGCTGCAATGATATGTAAAATCGATAATCGATTCTAATTCAAATCATTACCCCAGGATTTGAATCAAATTGTGTGGTACTCAAAGATTCACAGCCCTAAAACATAAGTTTTAGGGCTGTTTATTTTTTATTAGTATAAATGCTTTAAAACTGGAAAGTTAAAAACAATGTAAAACAATTGTGATATTAATCAAGATGTGACCATTTTTCTTATTTTTTTGCAATATCGGCCATCCCTCGGATCTGATAATCAGCTTGGAATAATCACAAATAAAGAAGCGATAATAATACAAATAATAAATCAAATAAAAATGGTAATTAAAAATGAAATGTTTCACATCTTTATTTACACCAATTAAATATAGTACCGATAAGAGTACTGATGATTACCGGTATCGAATCAATAACATCCTAACTGTATACATCCCTAATTACAACCACAAAGAGGACTTGCTGTCTCAGCCCTATGTAACACAGAGTCTCAGGTGCCAATACGCCGCAACCGGCGGCTGCTGTCCGCTTGACGTGGCCAAGGAGTCACAGGAACACATTGTGATAGCAACAGCTGGCAAAATGAACACCTACATAAAGTATGTCATAAATTAACATCCTCACAAATATTAATATGAAACAATAAGTGCATTGGCAAAAAAGTGAAATTTGTGTCTTTGCCTTGATCTTTTTTACATTGTTGAAATCAAATGTTGGCAAAGCTCGAACGACCACCTCTGTGTCGCCAAAGTATCCACGGCCTGTGGAAATGTGTGTACGTGAAGCATCACGGTGGCGTGAGGGAACCGAAGTTTCCACGTCAAGTTTACTCTTGATACATCTCAACTTTGCCATGAAAAAAGGCCGTACTGCAGGTTTTTGTGCACTCTACGCAAGCTTAATACATGAGGCCCCTGCTCTTTGTCTTCCTACACACTCAGGCCTCGAAGTGGCCACCTCAAACACACATTTACCAAAAAGGTACGAAACTAATTCTAAAAGGCCGAGCCGAACAGCTCTTACTCGAGGATGATTTGTCTTTTTTTTGCAAATTTGATGACAATTTGTTGTCCACAAGCCATTTGATAAACACCCTGCTGCTATTGCTTATGCTAGCCAGTTGGCTTTCGTGGATGTGGCCATCGATGCCAAGTCTTAAACATCTTCATTGGTAAGTTAACAATTAACTTAAAAGCTTCTAATATAGTTTGGCCGCCAGTGTTGAAATTATAACTGTTGCATCCTTTTGTGTGCTTTCTTTTATTTGAAAGCATGTAAACATAAATTTCAGATCATCATTGTTTTCTACATTTAAAACACTTCCTTGTGATCTACATAACATGTAATGGTGGTGCTTTGGTAAACGTTTGCATAGATTTTCTTTTACAGACCATCTTCAAGCCGCGTTCTGACTCATGAGCCGTTTTGTGGGTGGTCTTAATTATGTGCCAAAGTCCTCCTCCAGGCTAAGCTCACTTCGACTGCATCTTCTCCCCGGCAGTCATGTGGTAGTTGTTAGTGCTTCTATATGGAGTCTACTGACAGATATAAGGGAGAACTATACGCTACTGTATATTAGAAAAGGCAACAGCGGAGGATGCATGTGCACGTACGAGCCAGTCTGCCCCACAACAAGAGGACAGAGAAAAAGGAGCTTATTGACTATAACGTCGGACTGCAATTGAATTAAAATGGCGGACTCGCGCAAAGCTCTTTGGATAAACCTCTACCATAGATGGAGATATCCACTGACGTATTTAAAGCAAAATATGTCACCAAAATCTCAAATTCCAAACGGCTCGTTTGGAGCAAGTTTCACATAGAATATCCATCCATCAATCCATTTTAGAATATTTCTTAAAGAACTTCTTTAAGTAAGCATTTTTTTCTGTCTTGAACGGAGTAATGTCCAGCCGCTCACCAATGAGCGCACCTTCAGCTGTAAGAATAAATAAATAAATGGTGTCATTGTAGATGCAATGTAGGACTGCTTCTAAAATGCCAATAACAAGTAGTGTATGTCTCTTGCTTGTTTGAAAACATAGCAAAATGTCGCAGGTAGGAGCATGATAACATGAATGTGCAGTAATTGAATTTCTTCATGTTGATTCCCCATATCGTACACGCAAAATCCTCATTAAAGTTAGGCGGTCTAGACCACTTTACAATTGCACGCGCAGCGTTAGTAAATCGCACGCAACACGCCCACTGAAGAGTACACGCTATTTTAATAGATTGCACATACTGTTTACTGTGTGGTAATTGGATCTTAGAAAATTGGGCCCTAAGTAGACTGGGACATCAATAGTGGAAGTCTAAATTCAGGTTTTTTCCCAGTATATGATTAGAAAATGTGCAAATAACAGAACAAAATGTATTTTATGAATTAGTGTTGGGTTTTTTCCAACATAAAAGTAAGGCTCTTCCTCACCTGCCCACCTGACCGCACATCACTGCATTGAACAATATATTTTGCAGCGAAAACTAAGTATTGCTCGGTGATCAGCCAGCAGACACGTCCTTCACTTCACAGACTCTGCCATCCAAATTCCAGCACACACACACACAAACTTGTGTACTCGTGCTCTGAAAATGTCCACCATAATGTCACAAAGAAGTTATTTTGCGTGCAGATGAGAGCAAAGGCTCCAGAACTTCTTACAAAACTGGGGCTTCAGCCATTAAATTATCCATCACGCAATAGACTGTGAGGAACGGGGAACTTATTCATTAAGCTCTACATTAGTAAAGGTTCTTAAGTCAAAGCACTCTCGACATATTTTAAAAATGTGATAATTTCACCAATTAATAATTAATTAATATCTGAATCATATTGAATATTGATTAATTGTCAAATGTATTATTGTCAGAGAAAGAACAGTAGATTTCCCAGACTTGCCAGCTGAGGTTGGTAGATTTGCATCGCTTATTAATTGCTGTACGATTTTAGCTGAGGTCATGTCTTCAGGTGTTTTCATTTCAGGTTGCCCTTTCAACCTGATAACTTTTGTGTCAAATGTGAGATAAGTTGCTGCATGGTACTGCAAACCAGTTGCCAGGATCTCCCTAAAGACACAGTGGGTAGGTGATTTTTCTAAAATCCCACTCATGTTTAAGATTTAAGCCCCCAAGGGTTGGCTGTGAGTCAATTAAAAACATTGTTTATTAAAATTATTTTTCTTTCATTAAACTATAAGGCGCAGATTTTCACGGTGGACGGCAGAATGGAGACGGCTACTAAAAGGGCAAAAGAGAGAGGGAGATGCTACAAAGCCCGCCGGGAACATTGGGCCATGAAGGACAGCCGTTCCCAGATATGTATCACCATTATTTTTTAAACCATTTCAGCTTTATTGGGCATTTTGAAGTGGGACGTGACAGGCCGGCCCCCAGCGCTCGCATGCTGACATTCAGCAAAGGTCAAAGGGCGGCTGACAGAAACTGGGGAAAAAAACCCTCACATCGAATACACTATCCTTTGATTCACGTCCCATGAATAAATGGAAATATTAACATATATATTCAAGTTTACTGAGTTTCATATGATCTGCTTAAGGACATGTCAAAGCGGAAGGTGGTGGGAGGAGTGGGGCGGGGCAATAAATCCTTACAATGAAAAACAGCAATGTAATGTAATATTGCTCAGCTCATTTTTCATCGCAAATTCACATCATACTCTACCACGCCCTGTCCTACAGACCAGAAGCAGCATGTGAGGAAAAAAATGTAGAAAGAATGCATGAATATTTTTATTTTTTTCACTTGTATTCATTCATTTACTTTAGCTTTTTGTATTTGGCTTTTCCCAGTCAAGGGGTTACCAAAGCGAGTCATGCATGATTTGATTTGGATTAGTTTTTTTTACACCATATGCCCTTCTTGAGGCATTCGACTTGGACCTGGCACTTGATATCTCCAATGCAATGTCTTGGTGATTAGGCCCTGGCCAGAAATCGATCTCACACCATCTGCACTACCAGTCAAGAGATTTAGAGCAATGAGTAAGTATATCCAAACATTTCACAGATATTTCAAATTATAACCACCATTTTAAAATGGTCAGTCTTGTTGTATTGTAAACCTAGTTAATCTAAGCAGGTCCACTATTATTTTGACAGTGACTGTTGTTTATGCTTTGGCCTTTACATTATACACCATTCACAATGGATTAGAAATAAATAATCTTTAAATAAATGAACACGTGATGCAAGTGTAAACTTTCAACTTTAATTTGAGAACTTTGACAAAAATTATGTCATTTACCATTTAGGAATTAAAGCTACAGGAAAAACCCACTCAATGCTCCCCCATTGAAGTCAATGGATACTCAGCTTCAACATTGTTTATTGCACTGTGACGCTACCACAATGAAAAATAAGCTGATTTTGAACAACAAATAAACCCATTCTAGCGCATATTTAGTCAATGAAATGTAAATACCACAGTACATATTCGACCACCTATTATTTTATTTTTTTTGACAATTTAGGAGAAACTGAGCTTCCTTTGCAGTCTTAGAGCAATCACTACTGCTACATAATTGCCTGTGGCTGTAATTCCTAAATGGAAACCCGTATTTCTGTCAAACTCTTTGTTTAAAGGCCTACTGAAACCCACTACTACTGACCACGCAGTCTAAAAGTTTATATATCAATGATGAAATCTTAACATTGCAACACATGCCAATACGGCCGGGTTAACTTATAAAGTGCAATTTTAAATTTCCCGCGAAACTTCCGGTTGAAAACGTCTATGTATGATGACATATGCGCGTGACGTCAATGGTTGAAACGGAAGTATTCGGACACATTGTATCCCAATACAAACAGCTCTGTTTTCATCTCAAAATTCCACAGTATTCTGGACATCTGTGTTGGTGAATCTTTTGAAATTTGTTTAATGAACAATGGAGACTGCAAAGAAGAAAGCTGTAGGTGGGATTGGTGTATTAGCGGCTGGCTGCAGCAACACAACCAGGAGGACTTTGACTTGGATAGCAGACGCGCTACCTGACGCTAGCCGCCTACCGCATCGATGATCGGGTAAAGTCCTTCGTCGCGCCGTCGATCGCTGGAACGCAGGTGAGCACGGGTGTTGATGAGCAGATGAGGGCTGGCGTAGCGCTAATGTTTTTATCAAAGCTCTGACGAGGTCCCGTAGCTAAGTTAGCTTCAATGGCGTCATTAGCAACAGCACTGCTAGGCTTCGACAGGCGGCACAGCATTAACCGTGTGGTTACAGGTCCAGTGTTTGGTTCGGTGTCTCCTGATAGTGGTATTGTTGATTTTCTGCCTATCCTTCCAGTCAGGTGCTTATTTCTTTTGTTTCTATCTGCATTTAAGCACGATGCTATCACGTTAGCTCCGTAGCTAAAGTGCTTCACCGATGTATTGTCGTGGAGATAAAAGTCACTGTGAATGTCCATTTCGCGTTCATGGACTCTCATTTTCAAGAGGATATAGTATCCGAGGTGGTTTAAAATACAAATCCGTGATCCACAATAAAAAAAGGAGAAAGTGTGGAATCCACTGAGCGCTTTTACCTAAGTTACGGTCAGAGCGAAAAAAGATACGTCCTGCACTGCACTCTAGTCCTTCACTCTCACGTTCCTCATCCACAAATCTTTCACCCTCGCTCAAATTAATGGGGTAATCGTCGCTTTCTCTGTCCAAATCGCTCTCGCTGCTGGTGTAAACAATGGGGAAATGTGAGGAGCCCTTCAACCTGCGACGTCACGCTACTTCCGGTACAGGCAAGGCTTTTTTTATCAGCGACCAAAAGTTGCAAACTTTATCGTCGATGTTCTCTACTAAATCCTTTCAGCAAAAATATGGCAATATCGCGAAATGATCAAGTATGACACATAGAATGGATCTGCTATCCCCGTTTGAATAAAAAAAAATCATTTCAGTAGGCCATTAAAGGTGCCAGATGTACGAATGTGGCCATAAATGGTACTGCAATCACGGTCAAAATGCTGTAGTCCCCTCCAACGCTCCGTGACTGAGGTTGCCAGATACACAACCGAAACCAACTCCTACTCCAAGGAACCTCAAATGGCAATCGACGAGTCCTATGCTGTAGGTTTCTCTTGTTTATTCTTCTTGCAAGATGGTTTAGTAAGTAATTATGCCACATTTTACTGATGTCGATGTATTTGTAAAGTTACGCAGCAATAATTTCGTCGGGAGTCGGGACAGATTGTTGGCATTACCCTGCTAAAATGTCTAGTTACATAATATATATCGCATAGACCTCCTTTGATGGCAAGCCAAGGCCAACAGTAAAATTATCTCCACATTTCGTTCAGCATAACTCCATGTTGCATCCAACCTGACGCACTGCATTCTATTCCATGTACGCACATCACCATTTTTCAGTGCAGAGTGCAATTCTATCAGCCAACCCACGTTACACTAAAATCACGTTACACATAAATCATATAGCCTACTACCATGTCAATACACAAAGTAGAAAATCATTACATGTAATGCATTATATTGTGCCCAGAAAATACCACCCCATATGTACCAGAAACCGCAATTAGCTGTGCTAAATGTTGGAATGCCTTTCATCAGCTTGTCAGTATATTGAGAACGAAATAGGCACTAACACTATCCATATCCACATAAGTTTTATTTGTCGAAAATATATTTTTCCCTGTCAGTTAGATGACATATCGACATACAGGCTAATGGGCATATATTTCCCTCGTTAGCCTATATGTAGATGTGTCATTGACCGGGCTAGCATGCTAAGCTACACTAGTGTGATGTTGCTTCACTCCTAAGCATTCGTTGTAGGAACATACAAGCTTTGTTAGACAAGATCATAGACTGTATTGGACAATATAGTTTACATACAAAAAGTCAATTTCCATTTATTCCAAGTAATAAGAAAACGCAAATGCCTTACTTACCCATCAAAGAGGAAATTAGCAAATCTTCTCCGCCTTCAATCGTCTCCATCTTTCAAAGGCATCCTCAATACAAATCCTTGTTTTGTTCCTGGCTTTGTCATGAATAAGTTGAGAATCGTAACAACGCTTTTTAGATTTATAAAGGTCTGACATGTTTAGTAACTTTACCAGTGGCAGTAGCTCGACGAAGAGGGCGGTGCGTAACTGGAAACCTGGATGTGACACACTCACAGACTTTTTAATTGATCAAACGGTGGAGGGCGGGGCATCGAAATGAAAACAATAATTTTTCGGGGCTGTAAATCTAATTATTTAAAGGTGCCAGATGTACCTACCGTTATCAGTTATAAAGGTATTTGAAAAGAACATGATTTATTAATGCCTTTTGACATAAGGGCCATTTAATGATGACTTGACATGAAACTATTACATATGGCTCCTTTAAACCTGAAACTCAACACTCCAATCATATGCTTATTTGTTTATTGATGTATTTATTTATATGTGTATATATATATATATATATATATATATATATATATATATATATATATATATATATATATATATATATATATATATATATATATATATATACTGTATATATATGCAGTCGTGGTCAAAAGTTTCCATACACATGTAAAGAATATAATGTCATAGCTGTCTTGAGTTTCCAATAATTTCTACAACTCTAATTTTTTTGTCATAGAGAGATTGGAGCACATACTTGTTGGTCACAAAAAACATTCATGAAGTTTGGTTCTTTTATCAATTTATTATGGGTCTACTGAAAATGTGACCAAATCTGCTGGGTCAAAAGTATACAGACAGCAATGTTAATATTTGGTTACATGTCCCTTTGCAAGTTTCACTGCAATAAGGCGCTTTTGGTAGCCATCCACAAGCTTCTGGTTACATTTTTGACCACTCCTCTTGACAAAATTGGTGCAGTTCAGCTAAATGTGTTGGTTTTCGGACATGGACTTGTTTCTTCAGCATTGTCCACACGTTTAAGTCAGGACTTTGGGAATTGCTGAGTATTGTGGCCAAACAGCTCAATTTTTGTTTCATCTGACATCACATGGACAAAGATAAGACCTTCTGGAGGAAAGTTATGTGGTCAGATGAAACAAAAATGTAGCTGTTTGGCCGCAATACCCAGCAATATGCTTGCAGGAGAAAAGGTGAGGCCTTTAATCCCAGGAACACCAATTCCTACCGTCAAGCATAGTGGTGGTAGTATTATGCTCTGGGCCTGTTTTGCTGCCAATGGAACTGGTGCTTTACAGAGAGTAAATGGGACAATGAAAAAGGAAGATTACCTCCGAATTCTTCAGGACAACCTAAAATCATCAGCCCGGAGGTTGGGTCTTGGGTGCAGTTGTGTGTTCCAAAAGGACAATGACCCCAAACACACGTCAAAAGTGCTAAGTCAGGCTAGAATTAAGGTTTTAGAATGGCCTTCCCAAAGTCTTGCCAGAAGCTTGTGGATGGCTACCAAAAGTGCCTTATCGCAGTGAAACTTGCCAAGGGACAACAAGTATGTGCTCCAATCACTCTATCACAAAAAAATATGAGTTGTAGAGAGTATTGGAAACTCAAGAGAGCCATGACATTATGTTCTTTACAAGTGAGTGTATGTAAACTTTTGACCACGACTGTATATATGACCATGGATATATATATATATATATATATATATATATATATATATATATATATATATATATATATATATATATATATATATATATATATACACTACCGTTCAAAAGTTTGGGGTCACATTGAAATGTCCTTATTTTTGAAGGAAAAGCACTGTACTTTTCAATGAAGATAACTTTAAACTAGTCTTAACTTTAAAGAAATACACTCTATACATTGCTAATGTGGTAAATGACTATTCTAGCTGCAAATGTCTGGTTTTTGGTGTAATATCTACATAGGTGTATAGAGGCCCATTTCCAGCAACTATCACTCCAGTGTTCTAATGGTACAATGTGTTTGCTCATTGGCTCAGAAGGCTAATTGATGATTAGAAAACCCTTGTGCAATCATGTTCACACATCTGAAAACAGTTTAGCTCGTTACAGAAGCTACAAAACTGACCTTCCTTTGAGCAGATTGAGTTTCTGGAGCATCACATTTGTGGGGTCATTTAAACGCTCAAAATGGCCAGAAAAAGAGAAGTTTCATCTGAAACTCGACAGTCTATTCTTGTTCTTAGAAATTAAGGCTATTCCACAAAATTGTTTGGGTGACCCCAAATTTTTGAACAGTAGTGTGTATATATATATCCATAGTGGCTGTGTGACAATGTGTATACAGTAAAGGGATGGAAATCTTACAAAAACTTTACAATCCTTTGGGTGACAATTTGATTCAGAATAAATTCTCTATTCAAACCCATTCCTGCAATATATTATTTGGTATAAAAATAACAATACAATATTTCAAAACAGTTTACAGGTTATGAAAGGTCCTTTTGGCTGGTGATGTATGATGTATACGCGCATTTAGTGGGTGCGGAGATGGACCTAAAAATCTACATTTATTTTTAATCCAGCTGACCGTCGTATTTATGACATGCAACACACATTTGGTTCAAGTGCTGCGACTATGCACGGGTAGTTGATTATCAGCTTGGAATAATCAAAAATAAGGAAGCAACACCACAAAAAAGTTTGTAACATAACATTTCCTCCTGGTCCCCAAAGTCACGCACGCTAATAAGAGTTAGTGTCAGTTTGAAGTCAACACCACTTAACTCATGACCGCCACTTCAGCGTGCTTCATCAACACGACCGTCCTCTAAGTGATCCAGTAATCCACCGGCCAATATTAATCCACTCAAAAACGTGAACTCAAAATAATCACTGGGTCTTTTTATTTATATAATACACACACGACACAGACACATGTACGTCGATGGTTGTCAACACTGGCTTCCAGTCCAACACTCAAATAGGTCTGTGTGTAACACACAAATAACTATTCCAATTGTTTCAAAATGCACACCCAACTAACAGGCTAATTGATTGTATTGATTTGTATTAAATATTTGATAAGAGATATCATGTTAAAGGTCTGTGAATGAGCATGAATACCACAAATTAATATTTACTTTGTGTTATTTTATTACTATCATTATTATTACTAATATTGGTATGTGATGTATGACATAGTAATTGTATGCAAGTTTGATATAAACTGACACCAACCAACCAACAAACTCATATTTTAAATGTTTATATAGGGACAAGCGGTAGAAAATAGATGGCTGGATATACTGAGTGTAATTGTAATGAACAGAAGCACAGTAATGGGTATGTGTGGTCTTTACAAGATTGAGACTTAAAACCTCCATTGCACATTGCACTGCACATATAGTTGACTTGTTTAAGACTTAATAAGTAGGTGCTGATAAAAGACTGCTGTGAGATGTTATATGGTGATGTTGCGGGTGCACAACTTTTTGTGCTAATAAAAATGCATTTTTTCACATCCACAAATTACATAAGGTACTGATAAGAGTACCGATAAGGGATATTAAAGGCCTACTGAAACCCACTACTACCGACCACGCAGTCTGATAGTTTATATATCAATGATGAAATCTTAACATTGCAACACATGCCAATACGGCCGGGTTAACTTATAAAGTGCAATTTTGAATTTCCCGCGACACTTCCGGTTGAAAACGTCTAGATATGATGACGTATGCGCGTGACGTCACGGAGAGAACGGAAGTATTCGGACCCCATTGGATGCAATACAAAAAAGCTCTGTTTTCATACCAAAATTCCACAGTATTCTGGACATCTGTGTTGGTGAATCTTTTGCAATTTGTTTAATGAACAATGGAGACTGCAGAGAAGAAAGCTGTAGGTGTGGATCGGTGTATTAGCGGCGGACTACAGCAACACAACCAGGAGGACTTTGAGATGGATAGCAGACGCGCTAGCCGGCGACCTCACCTTGACTTCCTCCGTCTCCGCATCGGTGATCGGGTGAAGTCCTTTGTCGCTCCGTTGGTCGCTGGAACGCAGGTGAGCACGGGTGTTGATGAGCAGATGAGGGCTGGCTGGCGTAGGTGGATAGCTAATGTTTTTAGCATAGCTCTGTGAGGTCCCGTTGTTAAGTTAGCTTCAATGGCGTCGTTAGCAACAGCATTGTTAAGCTTCGACAGGCTGGAAAGCATTAACCGTGTAGTTACATGTCCATGGTTTAATAGTATTGTTGATCTTCTGTCTATCCTTCCAGTCAGGGGTTTATTTATTTTGTTTCTATCTGCATTTGAGCCCGATGCTATCACGTTAGCTCCGTAGCTAAAGTGTTTCGCCGATGTATTGTCGTGGAGATAAAAGTCACTGTGAATGTCCATTTCGCGTTCTCGACTCTCATTTTCAAGAGGATATACTATCCGAGGTGGTTTAAAATACAAATCCGTGATCCACAATAGAAAAAGGAGAAAGTGTGGAATCCAATGAGCCCTTGTGCCAAAGTTACGGTCAGAGCGAAAAAAGATACGTCCTGCACTGCACGCTAGTCCTTCACTCTCATGTTCCTCATCCACTAATCTTTCATTCTTTGCTCAAATTAATGGGATAATCGTCGCTTTCTCGGTCCGAATCCCTCTCGCTGCATTGTAAACAATAGGAAAATGTGCGCAGCCCTTCCTCCTGTGACGTCACACTACTTACGGTACAGGCAAGGCTTTTTTTTATCAGCGACCAAAAGTTGCAAACTTTATCGTCGTTGTTCTCTACTAAATCCTTCCAGCAAAAATATGGCAATATCGCGAAATGATCAAGTATGACACATAGAATGGATCTGCTATCCCCGTTTAAATAAAAAAAATTCATTTCAGTAGGCCTTTAATATTGGTATCGATGAAATCCAAACGATATACATCCCTATTCGGGACGCAAACATGGCTTTTTCTTTCATAAAAGATCATTAAAACAAGCTGAATTGTACTGTAGGACTTTTGACTGGGGTGGTGAGGACAAATGTTCCCTGCAGTGTTGACTTTCATGCCCTTAAGAAAGACACAGCGACAGAGGCAGCAAAGGTGGGAAGGAATGGAGATATATCTTGAAGAGACAGGGTTGATAGCGAAGAGGAAGTAGGAGCTAAGATACGCTCTAAAATAGTGAAGAGGAAGAGATGGCGGCGATAGAGAGAACCAAGGAGTTCGCTGGCCGAGAGAAGAGGGTAAGCAGACAGCTGGGCTGATGAGGACGAGGAACATGGAATGAAGTTAAGATCTGGTAAATAAAGAGATACCAAAAACGCTCTGTTATGAGAAAGACTCGAAGAAAATCCACCAATGAAAAGTAATGAATGAATGAATGAGATTTGTGTGCGTGTGTGCGTGCGTGTGTTGAATTGTATGGAAGCTCCATGAACAAACTTTTCATTTTGGATTTTATTCATACAAGATAATGCCATTCAGTGCATTTTTTCAGGTTTACTTAGAGAGCACACAGTTTTCTTGATTACAGTATATTAATATATACACTCTATGAATAATGGTCGCACTAAGGCAAGATTTAAAGCCCTTTCGAAAAAGTGACGTCAGAACTCGCTGTACATTATTATATAAGCAGGAAGCAATGTTACTTCCACATCTCAAGGTGACGTGAGGCTTGAGACACAGCAGCTTCAAGTATTAACTAGAACGCACACTTATAGTACACACATACATGCACATAGACACACAGCCTCAGGGTCATGTTGTGGTTTTCTGCGGAAGTATACATGTAAGATTAATGTCATTGAGGGTAGCCGGGGAATGCTAATGTCAGGCAAGGATGCACTGTGCTCCTCAGCGTTGTCGTCCTAGCACTCTACACTACTTGCGTGCGGCATTTTTGCACAAGGGAACACTCGCAGGCGGTCGAGAGAAGAGTTTGAGGAGAGGAGGGACATTGATACTAACTGCGCATGCTGAAATATATAGTTTTGGCATTGTGCACGCGTGAGATGTAACATTTTCTAATGCATTGCAGAAATAAATCAAGAGATTTTGTTTTGTAAAATATTGGGATGAAAATACCAGTAATAATCATACAGGACATCTTCGAGTTTCGTTGCTCCGTCAAGTTTGAGTTCATGTCACAATTTATACCTAAATTGTAATAATAAAACAAGATGAAATACCCAAATTAAAAGAAAACTTAAATCCCTATAGTTGGCTTCCACACTGGGAGAAGCGTTGCAACATCCATCCATTTCCTACCGCTTGTCTCTCTCTGGGTCGCGGGGGTGTTGGAGCCTATCTCAGCTGCACTTGGGCAGAAGCAGGGCCAACACAGATAGACAACATTCACACTCACATTCACACACTTTGGGCCAATTTAGTGTTGGCGTTGCAACATACGGAAAACAATTTATTGGGAGGAGGAAGTCTCAATAATGAGACCACTATGCTGCTTAATTAGTACGGTTAATTTACGACTGCATTATTTTGGCCAAAATTAAAATCCCAATTTTCAATTACAATTTAAAACTACAAAAGACAACAGAGGGCTGGGTATTGCTGACGTAATCATGTTGTTATATTATGTATAAACAGGCTAAAAAAAAACATTATACATATAAGACAAATCTTTACCTCGTTTTCATTATTTGAACACCACTGTTTTACATTAGGCATGGGCCGATAGCAAATTTTGCTCAACGATATATTGATATATCGTTGATATATATATATATTTTGCCATTGTAATTGGCATGTAAACTTTTAAATCTCCTAGTTAAATAAAACAAACAAATATCCATCCAACCATCTTCTTCCGCTTATCCGAGGTCGGGTTGCGGGGGCAGCAGCCTTAGCAGAGAAGTCCAGACTTCCTTCTTGCCAGCTTCTTCGTTCAGCTTCTCCTGGGGGATCCTGAGGCATTCCAAGGCAAGCTGGGAGACATAGTACCCCCAACATAGGGAAAGACTAGGTGCCTGAACCACCTCATCTGGCTCCTCTCGATGTGGAGGAGCAGCGGCTTTACTCTAAGCTCCTCCCGAATGACAGCTTCTCACCCTATCTCTAAGTCATAACCCCGCCAACCAAAGGAGGAAACTCATTTTGTACTCGTGATCATTTCCTTTTGCTCACAACCCAAAGCTCATTACCATAGGTGAGGATATAAATATAGATCTACCGGTAAATTAAGAGCTGAGCTGGAAGGCAAAGGCCTTCTTCACCACGACGGACCGATAAAGTGTCCGCATCACTCCAGACGCTGCACTGATATGCTTGTCGATCTCACAAGCCACTCTTCCCTCACTCGTGAACAAGACTCCGAGGCACTTGAACTTCTCCACTTGGGGCAAGATCTCCTCCCCAACCTGGAGATGGCACTTCACCCTTTTCTGGGCAAAAAACATTCACTTGGATTTGGAGGTGCTGATTCTCATCTGATTTGCTTCACACTTGCCTGTGAAGCGATCTATTGAGAAGATCCTGGCCATATGAAGCCAGCAGGACAACATCATCTGCAGAAAGCAAAGACACAATCCTGCAGCCACCAAACCGGATCCCTTCAACGCCCTGACTGCGCCGAGAATTTCTGTCCATAAATGAACAGGATCGGTGTAAAGGGCAGCCTTGGCGGAATCCAACCCTCACTGGAAACGGGTCCGACTTACAAGAAACTACACGGTACCCTCCCAATGTGTTTGGATCTCCCAAGTCTGACCGGCAACCTCCCCCACCATCGGAGCCAACTCACCTCCAGGTGTTGATCAGTAGAAAGCTTAGCCCCGCTCTTCACGCGAGTGTCCAAAACAAACAAATAATAACAATAAAAATATACCCCGCCTGTTAGCAGCCCTAGTTAGGACCTTTATAAACAAAAGTGCAGAGTAATAATATAAACACTACATTATAAGCAAATGTATTAACACGTCATATGCAAAGAAAAACTTAAATTTGGCAGATCCTGAGTGAGGAAACACCAATATGACATGACAAATGTCTGTCAAATGTTTGCAGGGTTTTTAGAAACTGTACTTTTTCCAACAGTATTAAATGGCACCCTGGCTTTGGCGATGTAAAGGGGGTGTGTCCTAAATCAATCAATCAATCAATCAATGTTTATTTATATAGCCCTAAATCACAAGTGTCTCAAAGGGCTGTACAAGCCACAACGACATCCTCGGTACAGAGCCCACATACGGGCAAGGAAAACTCACCCCAGTGGGACGTCAATGTGAATGACTATGAGAAACCTTGGAGAGGACCGCATATGTGGGTAACCCCCCCCCCCCTCTAGGGGAGACCGAAAGCAATGGATGTCGAGTGGGTCTGACATAATATTGTGAAAGTCCAACACATCAGCGAGAGTCCAGTCCATAGTGGGGCCAGCAGGAACCATCCCGAGTGGAGACGGGTCAGCAGCGATGAGATGTCCCCATCTGATGAACAGGCTAGCGGTCCACCCCGGGTTTGGAGCAGAGTAGAAAAGAAAAGAAAAGAAACGGCAGATCAACTGGTCTAAACAGGGAGTCTATTTAAAGGCTAGAGTATACAAATGAGTTTTAAGATGAGACTTAAATGCTTCTACTGAGGTAGCATCTCTAACTTTTACCGGAAGGGCATTCCATAGTATTGGAGCCCGAATAGAAAACGCTCTATAGCCCGCAGACTTTTTTTGGGCTCTGGGAATCACTAATAAGCCGGAGTTCTTTGAACGCAGATTTCTTGCCGGGACATATGGTACAATACAATCGGCAAGATAGGCAGGAGCTTGACCGTGTAGTATTTTATACGTAAGTAGTAAAACCTTAAAGTCGCATCTTAGGTGCACAGGAAGCCAGTGCAAGTGAGCCAGTATAGGCGTAATATGATCAAACTTTCTTGTTTTTGTCAAAAGTCTAGCAGCCGCATTTTGTACCATCTGTAATCTTTTAATGCTAGACATAGGGAGACCCGAAAACAAAACGTTACAGTAATCGAGACGAGATGTAACGAACGCATGGATAATGATCTCAGCATCGCTTGTGGAAAAAATGGGACGGATTTTAGCGATATTACGGAGATGAAAGAAGGCCGTTTTAGTAACACTCTTAATGTGTGACTCAAACGAGAGAGTTGGGTCGAAGATAATACCTAGATTCTTTACCGAGTCGCCTTGTTTAATTGTTTGGTTGTCAAATGTTAAGGTGGTATTATTAAATAGATGTCGGTGTTGAGCAGGACCGATAATCAGCATTTCCGTTTTCTTAGCGTTGAGTTGCAAAAAGTTAGCGGACATCCATTGTTTAATTTCATTAAGACACGCCTCCAGCTGACTACAATCCGGCGTGTTGGTCAGCTTTAGGGGCATGTAGAGTTGGGTGTCATCAGCATAACAGTGAAAGCTAACACCGTATTTGCGTATGATGTCACCTAGCGGCAGCATGTAAATACTAAAGAGTGCAGGGCCAAGAACCGAACCCTGGGGAACTCCGCACGTTACCTTAACATAGTCCGAGGTCACATTGTTATGGGAGACCCACTGCATCCTGTCAGTAAGATAAGAGTTAAACCAAGACAAGGCTAAGTCTGTCATCCCAATACGCGTTTTGATACGCTCTAATAAAATATTATGATCAACAGTATCGAAAGCGGCACTAAGATCAAGAAGCAGCAACATAGATGAAGCATCAGAATCCATCGTTAGCAATAGATCATTAGTCATTTTTGCGAGGGCTGTCTCCGTAGAGTGATTTACCCTGAAACCGGATTGAAAAGGTTCACAGAGATTGTTAGACGCTAAGTGTTCATTTAGCTGCTGTGCTACAATTTTTTCGAGGATTTTCGAGATAAACGGAAGGTGGGACACCGGCCGGTAGTTTACCAGGAGATCAGGATCGAGGTTAGGTCTTTTGAGTAGAGGATGAATAACCGCTTTTTTGAATGCTAGGGGAACAGTGCCAGAGGAAAGTGATAAGTTTATAATATTTAATACTGATGGACCTAATAATACAAAAAGCTCCTTGATAAGTTTCCCAGGAATTGGGTCAAGTAAACATGTTGTTTGTTTTGTCCCATTTACACATTTTGACAATTCCTCCAATGTTATTTCATCAAAGAGAGAGAAACTATTTTGGAGGGCAGTGTCCGTCGTATATACAGTCGTATCTGTGTTAATAGAACCCAGTTGTAGCTGAGATGCATTGTCTTTAATCTCTTTTCTAATGACTTCAATTTTCTTATTAAAGAAATTCATAAAGTCATCTGCTGAGTGGGTGGAGCTACTGGGAGAAGTCCCTTGTTGGGTTAGCGATGCTACTGTACTAAACAGAAATTTAGGATCATTTTTGTTGAGGTGGATGAGATTTGAGTAATATTTAGCTTTAGCTGAGGTAAGCATGCGTTTATAAGTTATTAAACTATCACACCATGCTTGATGAAAGACCTCAAGTTTAGTCGCACACCATTTGCGTTCCAGCTTTCTACATGATAATTTCTGGGCTTTAGTTTCTTCTGTAAACCATGGGGTACGCCTTTTAGGGGCCCTTTTTAGCTTTAGCGGTGCTACAATATCAATGGTGTCGCACAGGGCGTCATTAAAGTTGTTAGTGAGGTTATCAATAGAGCCCACATAATTTGGGAATGGTGCCATTACCGAAGGCAGTAGGTCAGTAAGAGTCGTCGTTGTGGCAGCATTAATGTTGCGGGTGCTATAGTAGTTATTATTATTATTATTAGTTTGTTGACAATGAGTCAGAACTTCGAATTTTATAAGGTAATGGTCGGATATTACTTTAGTGTACGGGAGTATCGTAACTTTAGAGGTGGTGACACCCCTGACAAGCACTAGATCTATCGTATTACCGTTGCGATGCGTGGGTTCATTTACTATTTGTGTAAGACCACAGCTATCAATTATAGTCTGGAGCGCCACGCATGGAGGGTCCGATGGGGTATTCATATGGATATTAAAGTCCCTCATTATGATTATATTGTCGGCGTGCGTCACTAGATCGGCAACAAACTCTGAGAATTCACTGATGAAGTCCGAATAGGGCCCAGGGGGGCGGTAGATAACAGCCAGGTGGAGAGGCAGCGGTGTGACAAACCTCAAAGTGAGCACCTCAAACGAGTTATATTTATTATTTAGGTTAGGTGTAAAATTATAGTTTTCATTGTATATTAGTGCGACACCCCCTCCCCTTTTAAGAGGTCTGGCAACATGTGTATTGGTATAGCCAGGAGGAGATGCTTCATTTAGCGCAAAAAAATCGTCTGGTTTGAGCCAGGTCTCGGCGAGACCAACGACGTCAAGTTTGTTGTCTCTAATGACTTCATTAACTAATAGCGTTTTGGAAGATAATGATCTTATGTTTAAAAAGCCCATATTATAGGTAGTGGGCTGTTTTGAGGATTGTTTGTTGAAATTATCTGAAGTAGCAATATCAATAATGTTGCGTTTATTATGCGTATTGCACTTTAAATAGTTTCGACCATATCTAGGAATTGATACGACGGGGATATTCAGATTGTTTGCTTGATGTTGCGATAAACTGAACGCATCATAGTTAGCTACCTCGGTACAATGTATGTCTGCCTCTGACACGGTCACAAAAGAAAAAACATTATGTGAGTTGTGTTTTATTCTAAGAGAATTGCTATGTGTGCAGGGATTATCCAGCCTGACGCCGGCTAGTTCTAGTTTAAATGGCTTCTTACCCGGAGACTCCACGTTTCTTTGGTTAGCTTTTCTCTTTGTTGTTAGCCCAGCTCGTTTTGTAGTTCTCTAAAGACATCTGCCATTTTAGTTGTAGTCATTACGTCACGACTACTCCTGCAGGCCAAGATAGGTATTGCAACTTGTAGTTTTTTAAGTTTCCTGCCACCTTTTTTGTAGTCAAAGAAACATGGCGGACAGTTTTAAAAACTTCAAGTGAAAGTTCCAACTTCTTCTTGTAGAGGTCATAGAATCAAAAAATAAGCCCTAAAAAACTACATTATGAAAGGAAAAAAGTTAACTATTATTTTGCCTACTGTACATATTCTACCACTTTTTGTACAATATTCATAATTTATGGGAATGCGTTTTAACTAGGGATGCTAAAATATGTAATATCGTAAATTATCGGGATAGTTTTTTTTTTATTATCGGTATCGTTTTTTTTTATTTTTTATTAAATCAACATAAAAAACACAAGATACACTTACAATTAGTGCACCAACCCAAAAAACCTCCCTCCCCCATTTACACTCATTCACACAAAAGGGTTGTTTCTTTCTGTTATTAATATTTCTGGTTCCTACATTATATGTCAATACAGAGCAATACAGTCTGCAAGGGATACAGTCCGTAAGCACACATGATTGTGTGTGCCGCTGGTCCACTAATAGTACTAACCTTTAACCTTGTACTCATTTTCATTAATTACTAGTTTCTATGTAACTGTTTTTATATTGTTTTACTTTCTTTTTTATTCAAGAAAATGTTTTTAATTTATTTATCTTATTTTATTTTATACATTTTAAAAAAAAGGACCTTATCTTCACCATACCTGGTTGTCCAAATTAGGCATAATAATTTGTTAATTCAACAACTGTATATATCGGTATCGGTTGATATCAGTATCGGTAATTAAGAGTTAGACAATATCGGAATATCGGCAAAAAAGCCATTATCGGACATCCCTAGTTTTAACTTCAAAACATAACACGGAACCAGGAGGCCCTCTTGTACATACCAGGAGGGGATTATATTTACATACATACTGTGCTATGGAATTACAAGGATATGCCACTTACTGTAACTCTGGCCACAACATTAGGTAGACGTTTACCATCTGATAAGAACCTGGTCTAACAACGCTTACTTGTTATTTAACAAAGTGCTAACTGCACTACATTATATATGGAGAGTTGTTTCTTTCTCAATGACAAACCTAAACAATTAGTCTTTGTGAGCTGCATTGCATTTTGAAGAGATTGTGAAAATGTCAACAAGAACATGGTTGTGGAGACCCAGTGCATTACTGCATGCAAGGACAGAATGAAGAAAAAAAAAAGTCCTTGCAAATCAGTTTAATTAAAAACTAGCGATGCATGAGATTGCATAGGGAGCCTATGGTGTAAAGGATATTATTACACAGGCGTGCACACAGATTGGGGAGACAAAAAGAAGCATGGTAGAATGTTTTCTGAAAGGGGACAGGGGGGGACGGCTGGTGGTGAGTCAGCTCAGGTTGTTCCCTTGGAGTTTCCTGATGTGGTCCCACCCCGACGCAGACTGTGCTAAGAGCCTAATTATTACTGTCACCCAAGATACGGCCCAAACAACACACACCTACTGTGCGTCCTATGTGGTCACTTCCTTTCAGAGAAGACTCTCTCACTTTTTATGTCATAAAATAAATCATCCCTCGCATGGGCAATTTACAGTCCTTTTTAACATTGATGTGATTGGTTTTGCATTACACTTTTTAGGCAAATGAAAGACGCCACAATCGGACAATCACGAATATGACGAGATGTGCATTAAAACATGAACATTTAATGAACGGAAAGCTTAAATGACAAATTAAGACACATGACGAGCAAAAGATCATTTGTGGATACGTGCAATTAACTAGGGGGAGCCGGCACGAGACGCTTCCATGCACAACATGACTGAAATTTCTACGTATTTGACTGATGTACTGCAGCACATCACTCAGTCGCAGTCATGTAGTCGCCTTTGTTCACTTTGCAAATGAAAGTGATGAAAGTGATATGACCTGCGGCAAACAACAACAAGGGGGAAAAGAACAACAGCTTCTCGTTAGGCGCCTCTTAATTGCCTCATTTGGGAGAGAGGAAGAGTTGGAGGAGGGAAAAGTATGGAAAACTTTGTTTCTTTTTTTCATGACTCCTGACACTCGTTAAGGAATCGTTTTCAGTCTTGCGTGTGTGAGTGAGTGAATGTGTCTGTGTGTGTGTGTGTGGAGCCTGATTAGCATTGTGCCCCATGTTCCACTGCTGTGGCTTCTGAGAGAGGCTGTGACAGAGCAAGCATTCAAAAGAGACAGAGAGAGAGAGAGAGAGAGAGACAGAGACAGAGACAGAGACAGAGACAGAGACAGAGACAGAAAGACAGAGAGAGAGAGAGAGAGAGAGAGAGAGAGAGAGAGAGAGAGAGAGAGAGAGAGAGAGAGAGAGAGAGAGAGAGCGGCAGGAAGGAGGAATAAGTGCTGGCTCAGCACTGTGCCACATAGGGAGGAAGGAGAGGAGTGGTACTCTAAACTCCCGTACCAAAACATTATGTGCATCTGCAAATTGATATCAATGAGTTTAGATTGATTGACAATGTCAGTGTGTGTGAGTTATTTGTATAAGTTTGTATTAGATTGGTGCATGTATGTACCAAATGTGTATATTATTCGATTTCAATCAGGCACTTTCCAAAATACTATAAATACAAATATTTGTCAAAAAACATCTGTCAAAATTTGTTAACTCAATATTGCATTATTCATGTACACAATTTTTTCGAATGTACATGTTCTGTTACCTTAACCGCGATTGGTTACCTAAAAGGCAGCACGGGTTGAAATAAGGTCAATGATCAGGTCAATGCACGCCTAGTAGATGATTAATGAGACTTTTTTTGGGCACCTAACCATTCAGTCCGATTCCGATTCTTGCGGTGACGATTCAATTCAGAATGGATTCTCGATGCAACCCCTACTGATTGGACTTTAGATAAATATGTTATCAAGTTTTGACAAAAATAAATGACAAGCAGTCAAGTAACAATTTTGTATTATTAATATTTATATGTTGGTTCTAACAATACAATTGCATTTGTCTCCAAAAATTTGGCTCTTTAAGTTAATTTAAATAATGCAAAATAGTGATAACCTGTGATTATTAATGATTAATCCAAATTCACAAGTATGATTAATCTGATTTGTTTTTAAATGATCAATTGCCAGGACTAATAATGACATAAAAACAGATGAAACTCATGTGTGCCAGAACTGTAAGGGGTATACTGTACTGTACAGATGGTTGCATGCTCTGTCAAGCGCACTTGCTTTGGCAAATTAAAATCTACACTTGTGTGTGTGTGTGTGTGTGTGTGTGTGTGTGCTTGTGTGTCTGCAGAAATTGGTCATTAATTAATGCACAGTGGGACAAGTGCCCCCACTACGGTCGGCATCGCATAGGGGGTCAAAGGTCACAGATGCAAAGGTGCAATGCTCCCGTGCAGGGTTAGCTGCACCTCATCCATCTTTGTCAGAGTGTCTCACACACACACACACACACACACACACACACACGCACACACACACGCTTTGAGGAACCGGACATTTATTATCTTTTATTCGGGCCTACATTAAAATCACATACATGTGATTTTTTGTAGGTACAGACCTAATTTCTTTCGCACATGATGTCACTTCCAGTTGCAAACTACAAGCACCAAACGAGCACCAAAGCTTCAAAAAAGGCTCCACTTTCTATACACATACATTACTGATTAGTATTAGCAATTTTACATTGCAATTTCAGCACCTCTAATAATGAAAACTACAACTAAGATGCACATTACCATCAAACAACTACTGTGTAATAAATACAATACTAACAGTATAACAACATTGTAGGGTTCAACATAAGACTGAACTGGCACAGTCCGCTTTATAGCAAAAATACTTCCTCGCTCAGCAACACACTGTAGTCTACACATTACTGCCATCTACATCTTGAAAATGCAACTGTATGCAAAGTCTGCCATATAATTGTGGCAGTGCTCTGCCGTGGGTTCCCCTGACCACCACACACTGGCACGAGAGCCCGGTGTTCTGGTTACAATAATGTTTTTATTGAGTCCACTCTGCGGCAACCGCACTCGACTTTTCGTCTTCGTCTCTCTTGCTCTCCGTTGTGCTCTCCAGCGTTTGTCTTTCTCTCTCTCTAGCTCCCACTCCCACAACGTGTCTTGTCCCAGCTCCTGCTAATAAGGGCGACAGGTGATTAGATAACAAGCCCCAGCTGCGCAATCTACTCACCTACCGCTATCTTCGAGGCCGGTCCTTACACACCCCGCTCCGCGGCAGGCCCGCAGACCACGCCCCCCTCCACAATAGTACTTGCAAATGAGACTCAGAAGAAGAAGAACTGTACAGCACAGGTATTATCAGTTCATTGTTCACTGTTAAATAAAATTAAAATGATTTTAATTGGTATGGTGGAGTACTGGTAGCAATTTCCAGGTACTGGGAGATTGGCACAATATCGGTTTACATTTGAAAAATACCCATCCCTATCAGTCAGTCAGTCATTGAGTCTAATTGAATAACTATCTGATTAGGACAACACATATTGAGCAACACATGAGCAAAAGTATCACAACAAATATGCTAGGATTAGCTAAAATAGCTGCATTTAATCTGCTATTTTAAGGCAGGCACCATTAAAAAACATACCTTTACAGACATCATACATAAATTACAAGACAACTTAAAATAAATACTAGCAATAAAAAGAAGTCAACATAAGGTTATCAACTAAGCGTGCACATTACACATGGGTACAGAACTAGTTTGTCTTTAACCACTGTTGAAGTGTTTTTTTGAAGGTTGGGTATTTGACAGTTTCCAATATGAGTTAGTAGCATGTTCCATGCCTGTGAGCCTCTGATAGAGACATTTGACTAAACGTAGTCGTACGTTGCTGGACGATACAATCGCCCCTGTTTGGTGCTCTTGTATTGACTCGATTGTTGGTGTCACGACCTGTTACATCAGATCTGACTTATGTGTGTATTTCCTTATTTATGTGTTCAGTTATTTTTCAGCGCCCTAATTTAGTAACACTTTTTGTTTGGCTTCAACACTCTGGCCTTAGCGCTGTCTCCCTCACCTGTCTCTGATTAGCAATCAGGACACTCACCTGCTTCTGATCGCTAATCAGACAGCTATACACAGGATGCCTGCCTCACATTTCAGTCAGGGCTGGATCGTTAGATATTTGCAAGTGTGACATACGTTTGTAACAGTTTTATAGAAGTATTTGTTATGCTGCTTTGTATTTCCTTGCTTTGCTGTAAGTGTCGAGCTTGCCTATGTTTTGGTGCACTTCCCTGTTGCACAATTGGCAATCCGGATCTTGAGGTCAGAACTACTGCAGCGATGTGTGTGACAGTTGGTTTTCTTCTGTATACAAACCTGTAGTGACCAAGGGTCAAACTCATTGAAAACCTTTAAAACAAAACACACATCCAAAAACATTTGATCGCTATCCAAGTCTGAAACATTATACTTACTAAGATAGTGAAGAGGCTTTCGGTCTAAAATCTTTGATGTCTTCTACAAAACACAAAACCAGTGAAGTTGGCATGTTGTGTAAATCGTAAATAAAAACAGAATACAATGATTTGCAAATCCTTTTCAACCTATATTCAATTGGATACACTGCAAAGACAAGATACTTAACGTTCACACTGGTAAACTTTGTTATTTTTTGCAAATATTAGCTCATTTGGAATTTGATGCCTGCAACAGGTTTCAAAAAAGCTGGCACAAGTGGCAAAAAAGACTGAGCAAGTTGAAGAATGCTCATCAAACACTTATTTGGAACATCCCACAGGTGAACAGACCAATTGGGAACGGGTGGGTGCCATGATTGGGTATAAAAGCAGCTTCCATGAACTGCTCAGACATTCACAAACAAGAATGGGGCGAATGTCACCACTTTGTGAACAAATGCGTGAGAAAATTGTCGAACACTTTAAGAACAACATTTCTCAATGAGCTATTGCAAGGAATTTAGAGATTTCGCTGGGCCCGAGCTCATCTAAAATAGACTGATGCAAAGTGGAAAAAGTGTTCTGTGGTCTGACGAATCCACATTTTAAATTGTTTTTGAAAACTGTGGACGTTGTATCCTCCGGACCAAAGAGGAAAAGAACCCTCCGGATTGCTATAGGCACCAAGTTCAAAACCCAGCATCTGTGATGGTATGGGGGTGTAATGGTGCCCACACATCTGTGAAGGCACCATTAATGCTGAAAGGTACATACAGGTTTTGGAGCAACATATGTTGCCATCCAAGCAACGTCCTTCTCATGGGTGCCCCTGCTTATTTCAGCAAGACAATGCCAAGCCCCATTCTGCGCGTGTTACAACAGCGTGGCTTCGTAGTAAAAGAGTGCGGGTACTAGACTGGCCTGCCTGTAGTCCAGACCAGTCTCCCACTGAAACTGTGTGGCGCATTATGAAGCGTAAAATACGACAACGGAGATCCAGGACTGTTGAACAACTTAAGCTGTACATCAAGCAAGAATGGGAAATAATTTCACTGAAAAGCTTCAAAAATTGGTCTCCTCAGTTCCCAAACGTTTACTGAGTGTTGTTAAAAGGAAAGGCCATGTAACACAGTGGTAAAAATGCCCCCGTGCCAACTTTTTTGCAATGTGTTGCTGCCATTAAATTTTCAGTTAATGATTATTTACCAAAAAAATTAAGTTTCTCAGTTCGAACATTAGATATCTTGTCTTTTCAGTGTATTCAATTGAATATACAATGAAAAGGATTTGCAAATCATTGTATTGTGTTTTATTTACGATTTACACAACGTGCCAACTTCAGTGGTTTTGGGTTTTGTAATAGAGACACTTGATGGGTTTTAAGGTGTTCTGTGTTGTATGACACAAAGTTGTATAACAGTAGTTTAAAGGCCTACTGAAATGAATTTTTTTTATTTAAACGGGGATAGCAGATCTATTCTATGTGTCATACTTGATCATTTCGCGATATTGCCATATTTTTGCTGAAAGGATTTAGTATAGAACAACGACGATAAAGATTGCAACTTTTGGTATCTGATAAAAAAAAAGGCTTGCCCCTACCGGAAGTAGCGTGACGTAGTCAGTTGAACATATACGCAAAGTTCCCTATTGTTTACAATGATGGCCGCATGAAGTGAGAGAGATTCGGACCGAGAAAGCGACAATTTCCCCATTAATTTGAGTGAGGATGAAAGATTTGTGGATGAGTAAAGTGCAAGTGAAGGACTAGTGGGGAGTTGAAGCTATTCAGACAGGGAAGATGCTGTGAGAGCCGGGGGTGACCTGATATTCAGCTGGGAATGACTACAACAGTAAATAAACACAAGACATATATATACTCTATTAGCCACAACACAACCAGGCTTATATTTAATATGCCACAAATTAATCCTGCATAAAAACACCTACGTGTTTGTTATGCTAGCTCCTAGCTCCTCTGCTAGCTCCTAGCTTCATAGAACACGCCAATACAATTCAAACACCTGATCAACACACACAATCACTCAGCCCAAAAGACCGTTCACCTAACCCAAGGTTCATAAAGCTTATATATTTTTAAAAAGTTACGTACGTGACGCGCACATACGGTCAAGCTATCAAATGTTTAGCAGCCAAGGCTGCATACTCACGGTACCTGATATTCAGCTGGGAATGACTACAACAGTAAATAAACACAAGACATATATATACTCTATTAGCCACAACACAACCAGGCTTATATTTAATATGCCACAAATTAATCCTGCATAAAAACACCTACGTGTTTGTTATGCTAGCTCCTATGCTAGCTCCTAGCTCCATAGAACACGCCAATACAATTCAAACACCTGATCAACACACACAATCACTCAGCCCAAAAGACCGTTCACCTAACCCAAGGTTCATAAAGCTCATATATTTTTAAAAAGTTACGTACGTGACGCGCACGTACGGTCAAGCTATAAAATGTTTAACAGCCAAGGCTGCATACTCACGGTACCTGGTATTCAGCTGGGAATGACTAAAACAGTAAATAAACACAAGACATATATTTACTCTATTAGCCACAACACAACCAGGCTTATATTTAATATGACACAAATTAATCCTGCATAAAAACACCTACGTCTTTGTTATGCTAACTCCTAGCTCCTATGCTAGCTCCTAGCTCCATAGAACACGCCAATACAATTCAAACACCTGATCAACACACACAATCACTCAGCCCAAAAGACCGTTCACCTAACCCAAGGTTCATAAAGCTTATATATTTTAAAAAAGTTACGTACATACGCAAAAAAAAGTTGCGCACATACGGTCAAGCGATCAAATGTTTAGAAGCCAAAGCTGCATACTCACAGTAGCACGTCTGCGTCTTTGTCATCCAAATCAAAGTAATCCTGGTAAGAGTCTGTGTTGTCCCAGTTCTCTACAGGCGTCTGTGTATCGAAGTCAAAAGTCATCCTGGTTAGAGTCTCTGTTATCCGAGTTCTTCCATCTTGACTGCATCTTTCGGGAATGTAAACAAAGAAGCGCCGGCTGTGTACTGTTGTTGCTGACTACGTTCGAAAAATACGTCCATTTCGCACCGACAACTTTCTTCTTTGCTTGCTCGGCTTCTTTCTCCATAATGCAATGAACATGATTGCAACAGATTCACGAACACAGATGTCCAGAATACTGTGGATTATGAAATGAAAACAGAGCTTTTTCGTATTGGCTTCAATGTGGAAGGCATACCCGTGTTCCCCGGGCTACGTCACGCGCATACGTCATCCTCAGAGGCGTTTCGAACCGGAAGTTTAGCGGCAAATTTAAAATGTCACTTTATAAGTTAACCCGGCCGTATTGGCATGTGTTATAATGTTAAGATTTCATCATTGATATATAAACTATCAGACTGCGTGGTCGGTAGTAGTGGGTTTCAGTAGGCCTTTAAAGGCCTACTGAAAAGAAATGTTCTTATTTAAACGGGGATAGCAGATCCATTCTATGTGTCATACTTGATCATTTCGCGATATTGCCATATTTTTGCTGAAAGGATTTAGTAGAGAACATCGACGATAAAGTTTTGGTCGCTGATAAAAAAGCCTTGCCTGTACCGGAAGTAGAGTGACGTCACAGGTTGAAGGGCTCCTCACATTTCCACATTGTTTACACCAGCAGCGAGAGCGATTCGGACCGAGAAAGCGATGATTACTATTAAAGAACTATACGTTTAAACTGATGTTGTTGTTGTTGTGCTGGGACTCTTCACCCGTGAGCGTACTCCGGTTAGGGAATAAGGACACCGTTTTACTTTTTAACTTCTTCTTTATATATTGCTTTGTAGCAGCAGCAGCTAAGCACACTCTCACGTACACACACTGTTCAACACATTGCCCGAAGGACCCCGGAAAAGTAAACATAGCTGCCCGGTAAACTGCCTGACTCAAAACAGACGTAACTTAAAGGTGCATGACTACAATAATAGCTTGTTTACGTCAACAATAATATAGTCAGTTATATTCAACAATTATCATATTAAATAGGGAACTTTCTCTTACTCTTCTGACAAAGGGAATTTATAACAGCCGCCCCCTAAATAGCATGGCAATTTTGAAACAAACATAAATTCCCACAACAGTCCTTTAAACAGGATTATCCTCAGGAAGAGCTGACAGCTGGACCAGCCGAGCAACTGGTCTCACGTAAGTCTTCTCTCCAACTTTGACTTCAGCAGTCCGTATACATCCATCATCACTTGCATTTAACTTCACCACCCTGCCCATTGGCCAGTGAGCCCGTGGAAGCTGAGGATCAACAATCATCACAACTGTGTCCAGGGGGAGGTGATCTGTGTGTTGGCGCCATCTCTGGCTGGTTTGAAGAGAGGGCAAGTAGTTTCTGATGAACTGTGTCCAGAAGTGGTCGGCCATCATCTGGCAATGACGCCAGCGCCTCCTGGTGAGGGTGTCAGGAGCATAGGCAACTTGTGGAAGAGAGGCATCCTGCCGCCCCATCAACAACATGCTGGGCGTCACTGGGTCTGGATCGGCCACATCCGAGGATACATATCCTAAAGGCTTGGCATTGAGGATGCCTTCCACTTCGATTAGGAGTGTGAGCAGAACCTCTTCTTGGAGCACTTGTGCACCTATGACCACTTGCAGGGATTTCTTGACTGATTGAATCTCACGCTCCCAGACACCACCAAAGTGGGGAGATGCTGGTGGGTTAAGACGGAACTTAATCTGTTTTTTTGCAAGCCGCTCCTGCAACTGTGATTCCATTGCTGCAAAGGCCTCCTTCAGCTCCTTATCTGCTCCTCTGAAGTTAGTCCCCTGATCAGAGAGGACCTCAAAGGGAGTGCCTCTCCGTGCGATGAACCGTCTCAGTGCGAGGAGGAAAGCATCTGTGTCGAGGCTGGTGAGTAGATCCAGATGTATACATCTCGTCGTGAGACATTTGAAAATGATCCCCCAGCGCTTTTCACTTCGCCTCCCAGCCTTGACCATGTACGGGCCAAAGCAGTCCACGCCTGTTGAGAAGAATGGAGGCTTGAGCAGCCGCAGACGGGCTGAGGGCAGGTCTGCCATCCTCGGCACCACTGGCTTCCCTCTCCACTTCATGCAACCAGTGCAAGCTCTCTGATACTTTTTGATAGCCTGCCTCCCTCGCAGAACCCAGTAGTAGCGCCTCATCTCTGCAAACACCCTATCAGGTCCAGGGTGGTGTAGCTGAGCATCCATCTCTTTAATGAGGAGTGTGGTGACTGCATGACGGGGATCCAACAGTATTGGGTGAGTGTCAGTGGGGATAGAGCTCTCTAAACGGCGCAGGCGTCCTCCAACCCGTATAAGACCCAATGTCGGGTCTAATTCTGGGGCGAGCGTACTCAGCCTGCTGCTGGGTGGCACAGGCTTGCCGGCTCTGAGGCATCTGATTTCTTCAGAGAAGCAGTCTGTTTGGCTGGTTTTGAGCAGGTGGACTTCAGCATCTCTTAGGTCACACAGGGGTGAAGCAGGGTCGGCTGCCGCCCCATGAAGAGACTGTTGCGTGGCCTTGACCAACTCTCTCCAGCTGCTGAACCGGGTGAGATCTGGTATCTTGGGTGGTGAGCTGGTCTGTGTGAGAGCACAAAAAACACTGTGTTTTAACTCACCACGGTCCTCTGGCTCTGTGATGCTAGGACAGGATGGCCATTCATCCGGTGGGCGGCAAAGGAATGCTGGTCCCAGGATCCAACGATTTGGCGCAACCAGCTCAGCTAACATCTTGCCACGGGTGAGATCGTCGGCCGGATTGTTAGCTGTATCCACATACCTCCAGGTGTGTGAGGCAGTCAGCTCCTGGATCTCAGAAACCCTTGTTCCCACGAAAACCTTGAACCTGCACGACTGAGATGTCAGCCAGGTGAGAACTGTTGTGGAGTCAGTCCATAAGAAGGTCTGGGCAATACACAAGGTGAGCTCTTTGTGAAGGAGGGAGGACAGCTGGGCTCCTGTCAGCGCTGCACAGAGCTCCAACCGTGGCATTGACTGCTGGCGTTTTGGGGCCACTCTAGACCTTGCCATCACAAATGAGACATAGACAGTGTCATTAGTTCTTGTGGTGAGATATGCCACTGACCCGTAGGCTTGCTCAGAGGAGTCACAGAAGACGTGGAGAGTATACTCTGTGGTGTCGGTAGCCAGCTCCAATGGTGCATAGGTCCGAGGGATGGAGATGTTGGCCAGCTCGGGGAGTTCTCTCTCCCAGCTGGACCAGGCCTGGAGGATGTCAGGAGGGAGATTCGGGTCGTCCCAGCTCCTCTTCTTTGCCCACAGTCTCTGGACGAGAATCTTGGCTCGTGTAGTGTACGGGATAATGATCCCGATCGGATCATACTGGCGGGCGAGTACCTTATAGATGTACCGCATAGTAGGGGTCTCACTCTCTGGGGGCTTTGGCTTGAAACCAAGCCGATCAGTTGGACAATACCACCGCAGACCAAGGGCTGGCTCCTGTGGATCGTTGCATTTCTCGGCCAGCCAGAGCTCTGTGCTTTCAGATCGGGCACTGGAAGGCAAGTGGGAGACAACACATGAGAAGTTACTTGCCCACTGTCGAATCTCAAATCCTCCTGAGGCCAGACATTGTCGCATCTTGTCCACCAGGAGCTTGGCTGACTCAGTCGTTGACAGGCTCTGCAGACAGTTGTCCACGTAGAAAGACTGTTCGATGGACTGCAGGATGTCTTCATTTCCTGCAGCACATTCTTTGACATGTTTTTGCAGGGCAAATGTTGCACAACACGGGCTGCTTGTGGTACCAAATGGCAAGACCTGCCATTGGTATACGTCAGGCTGTTTCTCCCTTTGCAGGTTTCTCCAAACAAACCTCAGCAACGGCTGGTCCTCCGGTAGCAGCCGAACTTGGTGGAACATGGCTCGGATATCTCCACTGATGGCGACAGCGTGCTGGCGGAACCGCAGGAGGACCCCGATGAGAGATGGGCCGAGGGTTGGACCTGGGAGAAGCTTCACTCTCTTAGTGCGTGCTTCCAAGACGCTCACCGCTTCCTGGTCCAGGCGAGACCGCACTGCTAGCCGCTCGCTACGGAATGGGAGCACATCAAGCTGCCAGAGGCGTTCGACTTGTTGGTAGATGTCATCTGGTGTAGGCTTGAAGGCGGTGTAGTAGCATGATGCAGCGGGGGACTGGGAACCATCTGGGCCTTGAAGCGTCCAGCCGAGTGCTGTATGGATAGCTACGGGTCCTCCCTTTGGGCCAAACCTCACAGGTTCTGTAGCAGTGATCAGGTGAGTGTAATCTGCACCAAGGAGCAGCAGTGGTTGCACCTTATTGAAGCTCTGCAGTTGTAATCCTCTCAGGTGATGGTAGCGTCTCTGGAGCGCTGCTATTGGATAGGATTGCTCTGTCAGGGTGAGTCGACCTGCTGTGTAGGCCCTCTCAACCAAATGCTGCTGTGATGGTGATGCTGGAGAAGCTACATGAAAGTCAACTGATGCTCCAGTGAGGTGAACCACATCCTGACGAACAGTCCGCAGGGTGAGGGACTCTGCTCTGCCCCTGAGCTTCAGGTCTCGAACTGCAGCTGGGAGTATTATGGTGCGTTCAGCTCCATCATCGAGGATTGCATAGGTCTGCAGTGATCTGGTCCCATGACTGATAATGATTGGCACCACCTTGAGGTATACTTTCCCTCCCTGCATCGAGTTAGCCGCTGAGGTGCAGTCTTTGGGTGTGATGAGGAAGATTTGGGGGCCCGGCCTGGTGATGTCATGCAGCACTCTCAGGTGGATCTCCTGACACTCACTGCAAGGTTTCTTTAATGTGCAGCTCTCTTCATCGTGGTTAGTACGGCCACAGTTACGACAGCGCTTTCCGCCTGCTATCCACTTCTCAATTTCCTGTGTTGAGCATTGAATAATGTCTGGACACTGCGACAAGTAGTGCTCTGTACTCTTGCAGAAGAGACACATCCTTTTAAACTTTTGTTGCCTAGCTGCTGGCCGAGTCGTTTCGGCTGATTTGGGCTGGTCTGCGCCGTGATACACAGAAACAGGCCGAGTCCGAGGAGAAGGAACAGGTCTGTCTCGATTGGCAGGCGGTGCTCCTTCAGCTCGATGGCGCTGTGCCATTTTTGCGGACAGTCTCTGAGCTTCTGCCTTCACCTTGAGCCACTCTGCGAGGTCTCTGAGGTTGTATGGATTTAGGCTGCTGGTGCTGAGGCGCCCCTGAACCTGCAGATGCTCCACAAAATTGTCTCTCATGTGTTTAGGGAGTTTGCTAAGTAGCCGGTCAACATGGCCAGTAGACATCACTTCCATCCCATTAGGCCCTTCCAATGAGGTTAGCATTCCTACTAGCAAGTCAACGTTGAGGGCGAAGCTCTGGAAGGCTTTGGGGTCTCCTGATTTGACATCAGGAGAGTTCAGGATGGCTGCAATCTCACTTTGTGCCAACTGATGTGGCTGCCCGTACTGTCTCTGCAAAGCCTGCATGGCGGCGGTGTAGGGCTGTACATAATGTCTGTGTGACTGAGCTATTAGCTTAGCTTCATCCAGGATCAAGTGTTCCATAAGCACACGGTATTTGTAATGTTCAGAAAGTTCAGTGTGTGGATTGAGCAGGTGATCTAACGCCATTTTTAAATCAGCAAACTCTCTCTCACTGTCATGCACCAACTTAGGCAGTTCAGGTATTGGAACAGGCTGTCTGGGGGACTTGGTAGTGTAAGGTACCTGTAGTGGCGTATACTGAGACTGGGGACTGTACTGAACCTGTTGAGTTGATGGGGGCTGTTGCAGAGTGAAACCAGCAGGGGGAGACACCAGTTGATATGCTGGCTGAGTTGATGGCGGATACACAGGCTGGTAGAGTTGCAGCTGTTGGTTCTGCGTTGGCAGTGGTGACTGGTGTAATTGCTGTGTAGCGATGGTTGATGGAGGCTGATAGACAGTCCCCAGGGGAGTGGCAGCGCTGTAGGGCGATGGATTGATAACTGGCTGAGTGCCAGCCGCAACAGGTAGCTGTGGTGCAGAATATGGCGCTGTTGCTATCTGTGGGGGTTGATAAGCTGGTTGTGCAAACAGTGGAGCGTGTTGCTGCACGGGCTGTGCAGACGGGAGTGGGGTGTATTGCCACACTGGCGCTGGATTTACTGGTGTTGTCTGCATGGGCAGGTATTGCAGTTGTGCAGCTGGTGGCACTCTGTCCTGTACATTGTTAATCATCACTGTGGTAGGCTGGTTAGACAGGTAGCCTGATGTAACTGATGTCTGTGGGCTGGTATAACTCGCTACTTGTGAAGCTTGAGGTGTAGGCTGCAGCATAGAAACATTCAGCGTAGTGAGGGGAGGCGGTGCCCATGCAGATGTCACAGTTGAAGGCAGAGACTGCGTCAGTGTGTAGTTCTCCTGTCTACCACCTGGTGTAGGAGTCTTTGCTGCTTGAAGCTCTAGTGTTGTAGAGATGGTATGTGGCAGTGTAGACAGGTGTGGCTCATGCTGAAGCAGCCTAGATGATCCAAGATGGAGGCTGGATGGCTGTGACAGAGGGGTGCTGTGAACTACTGGACAGTTTAGCCAGGGTGATTGATATGTTGGGACGCTCATATTGAGATTAGCTGGTGGCCGTAGGACAGGAGAACCCTGCCTGCTTTGATAGCTCCGCCTCGCGGGCGCCGCCGATGGTTGGCTCATATGGCGTGTTAGCTGGCTGGGCAAGTCTCTAGCATGTATCGCCATGTTCCACTCGCTCACCTTGTCGGCCGCTCCCGCCGAAAATGGACGATCGGGGATAGCGTGCGCTCCGTGCGGCTGGTCCTCCATGCACACAGACTCGGTCTGTAGGCTGAGTGACTGCAGCCGCTGGGCGCCGACGCTCTCTCCTCGGTCCTCCGCGCGGGCACCGTGAGGAATGAGGGACTGTGGGAGGCTAACCTGGTAGCCTTCTAGACGAGTTGGAAGCTGTCGCTGTCTTGCTCCGAGTGCGCCGCCGTCTGCCGCTGTTGTTAGCGCTGCGTCCATTTCTCCGTCGCGAGTGAAGATAATCCGGCTCGAAGGACCAATATTAAAGAACTATACGTTTAAACTGATGTTGTTGTTGTTGTGCTGGGACTCTTCACCCGTGAGCGTACTCCGGTTAGGGAATAAGGACACCGTTTTACTTTTTAACTTCTTCTTTATATATTGCTTTGTAGCAGCAGCAGCTAAGCACACTCTCACGTACACACACTGTTCAACACATTGCCCGAAGGACCCCGGAAAAGTAAACATAGCTGCCCGGTAAACTGCCTGACTCAAAACAGACGTAACTTAAAGGTGCATGACTACAATAATAGCTTGTTTACGTCAACAATAATATAGTCAGTTATATTCAACAATTATCATATTAAATAGGGAACTTTCTCTTACTCTTCTGACAAAGGGAATTTATAACAATTACCCCATTAATTTGAGCCAGGATGAAAGATTTGTGGATGAGCAACGTGAGAGTGAAGGATTAGAGTGCAGTGCAGGACATATCTTTTTTCGCTTAGACCGTAACTTAGGTACAAGGGCTCATTGGATTCCACACTCTCTCCTTTTTCTATTGTGGATCACGGATTTGTATTTCAAACCACCTCGGATACTATATCCGAAATGGACATTCACAGTGACTTTTATCTCCACGACAATACAACGGCGAAGCACTTTAGCTACGGAGCTAACGTGATAGCATTGTGCTTAAATGCATATAGAAACAGACTAAATAAGCCCCTGACTGGAAGGATAGACAGAAGATCAACAATACTACTATTACTATTAAACCCTGGACTTGTAACCACACGGTTAATGCTGTACCGCCTGGCGAAGCCTAGCAATGCTGTTGCTAACGACGCCATTGAAGCTAACTTAGCTACGGGACCTCAACAGAGCTATGCTAAAAACATTAGCTCTCCACCTACGCCAGCTCTCATCTGCTCATCACGACCCGTGCTCACCTGCGTTCCAGCGATCGACGGCGCGACGAAGGACTTCAGCTGATCATCGATGCGGTCGGCGGCCCGGAGACGGAGGAAGTCAAGTTAAGGACAGCGGCGCGACAGCGGCGCGACAGCGGCGCGACAGCGGCGTGGCAGCGGGCGTTGTAGCTTTCGACGACACCCTGGCCGCCATCAGAGTCGGCAAGAAGCATATATTTCCCCAAAGTTACGTACGTGACATGCACATAGTGCCACGCACGGACGGGCAAGCGATCAAATGTTTGGAAGAAAGCAGCATACTCACGGTAGCGCATCTGCTATCCAACTCAAAGTCCTCCTGGTTGTGTTGCTGCAGCCAGCCGATCCCACCTACAGCTTTCTTCTTTGCAGTCTCCATTGTTAATTGAACAAATTGCAAAAGATTCACCAACACAGATGTCCAGAATACTGTGGAATTTTGCGATGAAAACAGAGCTGCTTGTATTGGGATACAATGTGTCCCAATATTTCCGCTTCAACCCTTTACGTCACGCGCAAACGTCATCATACCTAGACGTTTTCAGCCGGAAGTTTCCCGGGAAATTTCAAATTGCACTTTATAAGTTAACCCGGCCGTATTGGCATGTGTTGCAATGTTAAGATTTCATCATTGATATATAAACTATCAGACTGCGTGTTTGGTAGTAGTGGGTTTCAGTAGGCCTTTAAAATCATGGCGTTCGTATACTCTGTTACTAATTGCAAAGTCAGAAATGGTCAATTATGATTCAAATTTGATATATATATTTTTTTAACATAATGCTTAAAAGTCAGGTTTGAATTGAAGATCACACCCAGATACTTAAAACGGTCCACCACATACAAACATGGCACTTCACCCCGATTGATAGATACATTTCTTAAAATTGCAATAGGACTTGCAAGCACCTCTATATAAATCTTCAGGGAATAACTATAACTATAAATTCTCAATTTACATCTGCATGCTTATTATATCGTCATCTCCTCCACTTGTGACTGTGATTGATAGCGGCGTATGCTTCCAGTGTCATCTGGAGAGCATCCATAGACAGAAAATTGGTTTGTATTTTCCCCTAATGGCTTAGCTTGGGGAAATATTGCCATCTATCTTGGTAGGGGTCTGCACTTGGTGTGAAGAGAAGACATACACTGCATCAAACAGCTGAAAGATTAAGGCTACCAAAGAAAGTAGGGTGGGAGGGAATTGTGGTTCCTGTCCATTGACTCCTTTGAGTGTTACAACAGTGAGGTGACCAATCCCATCACCACCACAACTCACTCACCTTTATCAATTACTCCCTCAAGAACCTCCACGTCCTTCACAACCCCGTCCTTGGCTTAGTGTCCCCCTGCTTTTGTCTTCAGATATCATCTCCATCTCTCCGCCCTCCATTCTGGGCCTATCTAATCATGTTCAACCTTCAAAGTCCATTTTTCCCCATTTAAACATATCTCCTCCCTCCAAAGATACCGCCTGAATGCTCCATGCAGGGATACTGGAAACCCGTGGCCTAGTCCAGTTTAACAGGTACAAATAGTAGCAATAGCTGCCTTATGTTATATGTAAACAATACAAGTGTGAGATCTTTTGTCTTCTTCTCATTGACCAACCAGCCGCTGTGTGTCGAAGGCCACCCGTTTTCGTCTCTACTGCAACTAGTACAGCACTGCTAGTACAGCACTATCTACCATGAATTAATTTACATGGACCCCGACTTAAACAAGTTGAAAAACTTATTCGGGTGTTACCATTTAGTGGTCAATTGTACGGAATATGTACTGTACTGTGCAATCTACTAATAAAAGTCTCAATCAATCAATCAATCAAAGCAATTTAGTCGCATTTGCGACTCAAAATAGGTTGTGCGACTTTCGGGGGGGAAAAAAGTAGCACACGTGTGAATACATATTTTAACCCTTTCGTTGCATTTTGCTCCCAAAATAAATCCATCCAAAATTAAACAAACTAGAGTATTTTTTTTTTTTGCCTATCTGGATAGCATGTTTGAACTAAACTTAAACCATAAACAAATGTGTGTCTGTGATTGGGAAACTGATTGACACTTGTGATTTAGGGCTAAATAAATAAACATTGATTGATTGATTGATTGATTGATTGACGCGTGAATCATTCTGTGTATGCTGCAGAGCTGTTGGTCCCCCTACTCCTTCTCCATGCACGGAGGGGAGAATAACTCCAGTCGCTTACACAAGGAATAAACAAAGTCTTAGTTGGACGAACTGTTCAGTAAAAGACAACGTTTTTTTCACCACCCCAAAACTTCACACAAACTGCACTGCGCGATAGTAACTACAAGGGTTAGTTAGTTATTTTCAGTTTATTTCAAACATGCAATACAATTACAACGGAGGGAATATTGAACAACAAATCAATGATTAAAGTGACAAACTGGCCATCCAAACAATGGTTGACAAGAACATTCAGTCATGGAAGTACATTCAATCTATTTCTTAAGCAGAGGTAACACAAACCAGGGAAAGATTCAAAAGAGCTGTCATCAGAGCCAACAACTGCTGCTGCTAGCCAGCTATGGTAACAAAAACAGCTCAAGCTACTGAGCGTGGACTCGCTGACGTCATATGTCACTAAGCAAAAGGCTCCTCCTTTTAAAAGGCACACAACTTATCTCAACTGCATTATGCCAGATAGATATATATATATATATATATATATATATATATATATATATATATATATATATATATATATATATATATTTGTTTTTAAAGTACAGCAATACTTACTTTCCCTAGTAATTAATAAAACATTTTAAAGAGTAATTCCACTAGTAATTAATTTATTTTTTTGGTAAAGTAACAATTGATTAATTACTTTTTAAAAACCTGTCACACAGCATCACGAAGCAGGCTAAAATAAGTGTGTGTATGTCCTATAATAATGTTTGCCTATAAAAACACCATTGTTAAAAGTCAATTATTGTCATGTTGCTGCTGACGTTTAAACATGTGCGCACTTCATTTCACATTTTGCTCTTTTGTGTTTTTGTTTACTGAAAAAATTAGTATAGCTATATGTTTTTTTTTAAAGAACATTGGAGATTATATTTGACTTTTCTTATATTATTTCCAATGCATTTTTTTTCCCTATCTCAAAACACCTCTTAAATTGAGATCCTATTATGCAAAACCTACTTTTCTTACTTGTTGGCACTTGTTTTTGTGATCCCCTTCAGTCCCGAAACTTTTAAATCAAAGCATGGTGGAGATATTTAGTTACGCCAATGGATATTTCCATTTATGGGTTAGTTTATAGGCCAAACTTTATCAGGATATGAGTTTTGATCCATTTCGCCCAGCCCTAAACTCGTGCTAACACAATTTAGGGATAATACAAATAAATAAAGAAATTGTGATACTTGAGACATTTTATATTGCTACTAAAATGTTTCTGTGCTGCAAAACATTTTATGTGCTACCAATTTTGTTCATTTAGTAGCACCGGTGCTACTAAAAAGTGGCACAATGCATATTAGCAGTTTTGATGTCCTTCATCCCGTTTGACAGTGACAAACAAAACAAATATGCCCAATTGCATCATTTGTTAGGTTAACAATGGGAAGATCATAAAGTAAAGTAAAAATGTACCACCCCATTATGAAGACAATATTTGCAGTAGATCATGTCTTAGATAATTTACCCACAAGGTAATCAGTTGAAAAGGTTGTGTTTTTTAGATGGATCACTGTGATGTCTCACTTATTTTTGAACACGCTCAGATCTCGTCTCTGACTGTTTACAAACAACTCCCTAAGTCTCTTCTTTGCTTCCCCCAATCCCTGATGGCGCCTTTGCTCCTTTCTTGATGTATGCCTTTTGCCTTTTCCCTCTCATCCTATTTTCCATCTTGGCTTTCATCCTTTTGCTTATCTTCCTCGGCACACACGCTCCCTCACATTTGTTCTCTCTGACGGCCTCTTTTGTCCCTTGGACTCGATCATTAAGGCCTTTTTTTCTTTTAAAGCTTTAAATCATTAACTCTTACAGCACAACGAGACCGCAGCATTCTTCAACTTTCAGGGTATTTGACCTTGATTGAGGCAAAAACCCCAATTTGGAATGAATTCTGAAACACAATGTATGAGACATCTGAGGTTTTATGTCAAAAACTTTTCACTGGTCATGGTGTTCTGGAACTTTAAGAATTTAATTTCTAAGGACCTTCATTCGAGCAAGATCCTTTTCATATTGACCTTAGCATGAACCAAATATTAATATTAGCAGCTGAGTCCATTGTTGGTTGCAAATAATTTCAGTGATTGATCAGACAATATCTGAGGTAAACAATCCCTCAGATTAGGATTAGAGAAATTAATTTGGAAAAGCAAACAAAGAGACGCTCAAATTAACATCTAAACAGTGTTTTCTGTTTTAATTTGAACCTTCTGGTGAAAGACACCTGTCGTTTTGTTTGACAGATTTGTGTTTTCGCCTGTAAAGTTTAACTCCTTAACACAATCGCTGTCAAGTTGTGCTGTAATTTTTCTTGTGCAACTCCCCACTTCAAAATTATAGCCTGTTTGCAACATTTACACAGATGCCTACAGTAGGGGGCGCCATCTTTCCAATGTATTTTACAACGTATATCCAGCCCTCTCACGGCTTCTCCTCTATGACGACGTATTTAAAGGCCTACTGAAACCCACTACTACCGACCACGCAGTCTGATAGTTTATATATCAATGATGAAATCTTAACATTGCAACACATGTCAATACGGATTAGATTAGTAAAGTGCAATTTTAAATTTCCCGCAAAATATTCTGCTGAAAACGTCTCGATATGATGACGTTTGCGCGTGGCGTCACGGATTGTGCGGACATATTGGGACACCATTGTGGCCAGCTATTAAGTTGTCTGTTTTCATCGCAAAATTCCACAGTATTCTGGACATCTGTGTTGGTGAATCTTTTGCAATTTGTTTAATGAACAATGAAGACAGCAAAGAAGAAAGCTGTAGGTGGGATCGGTGTATTAGCGGCTGGCTACAGCAACACAACCAGGAGGACTTTGACTTGGATAGCAGACGCGCTACCGTGAGTACAGCTTTGGCTTCTAAACATTTGATCGCTTGCCCGTACGTGCGTGCCGCTATGTGCATGTCACATACTTAACTTTGGGGAAATATATGTGCTGTATGAACTTTACGGAGGTGAACTGTACTTTGGACTGTGGGATTGAGTGTGTTGTGTGGGTGTTTGATTTGTATTGGTGGGTCATATGGACGGGAGGGGGGAGGTGTTTGTTATGCGGATTCATTTGTGGCATATTAAATATAAGCCTGGTTGTGTTGTGGCTAATAGAGTATATATATGTCTTGTGTTTATTTACTGTTTTAGTCATTCCCAGCTGAATATCAGGTCCCACCCGCCTCTCACAGCATCTTTCCTATCTGAATCGCTTCCACTGCCCTCTAATCCTTCACTCTCACTTTCATCATCCACGAATCTTACATCCTCGCTCAAATTAATGGGGTAATCGTCGCTTTCTCGGTCCGAATCGCTCTCGCTGCTGCCGGCCATGATTGTAAACAATGTGCAGATGTGAGGCGCTCCACAACCTGTGACGTCACGCTACTTCCGGTACAGGCAAGGCTTTTTTATCAGCGACCAAAAGTTGCGAACTTTATCGTCGATGTTCTCTACTAAATACTTTCAGCAAAAATATGGCAATATCGCAAAATGATCAAGTATGACACATAGAATGGACCTGCTATCCCCGTTTAAATAAGAAAATTTCATTTCAGTAGGCCTTTAAGTACGTATGTAAAACATGCACACACATTAGCTTTAGGTGTTGTTAGCTAATATTAGCAATTTGGATAGCCAGCATTACTTGTCATTGAATGTATATTCTATCATAACAACAACATGACTGTAAATTGTTTGTTGCTTCTCTGGAACTGCTTTTGTAATTGTGCACGCACTCCCTGCGCGTACATGTTAACGGGACCGGGTGAGTGACCGCCGTAAACACCAATCATTTTATTCGGGCCGATAAAATTTTTTATTACATACATTTTGTAGTTGTGAAAAATATAGACAATTGTTAAACAATTGTGTTCTGTTAAACCACTAAAATTAAGGTGGTGTTCTTATTATATTTTTTGCTTTGAAAAATGTTACTGTGAGGAAGTTAAATTGGTTGTATGTAAAAAAAAAACATGGATATGAAAGTGGCTGTTTCAAACTTGTTCAATGCTACATTTTTCAAACCCCCAAAAAATAAGAAGAGCACCAACTAGCTTATGTTACTATTAGTAGTTTAAGAAAATATAGATCGACTTGTCCAGTGTGTACCCTGCCTTCCGCCCGAGTGAAGCTGGTATAGGCTCCAGCCCCCTTGCGACCCCGAGAGGGACAAGCGTTAGAAAATGGATGGAACAGAAGATCTATATTTTCCAAGTTTTTCACAAGTATTAATTATTTTGAATAAAAATTGATTGTCGGTCTAAAGAATTTTTTTGGCGTTTTGGCTTGTCACTTGGCGGTTCCACACATACATGCAGGGAGCGCGTGCACACACACAAAAGCAGTCAATGAGAAGCAACTAACAATTTGTAGTCTTGTTGTTACATCCAATGATAGCTAACATTAGCTATCCATATTGCTATAGCTAACATTAATAGACAACACATTATGTGTGACTGTGTGTTACGTACGCGTGTATTATTTAAGTGTTAAAGCCGTATGAGTGTGGAATATAATGCTTAAAACACATTAGAAAGTTAGCACCCTCTCGGCATCCATGTAAAGCAGCACGTGTTTTTAAATTATTTACTGTCATGACCATACTTGCCAACCCTCCTGATTTTCCCGGGAGACTCCCGAATTTCAGTGCCCCTCCCAAAAATCTCCCGGGGCAACCATTCTCCCGAATTTCTCCCAATTTCCACCCGGACAACAATATTGGGGACGTGCCTTAAAGGCACTGCCTTTAGCGTCCTCTCTCACCTAAAAAGGAGACTATTATATATGTCTCCGTTATCCATAGGTTCATCTATAACCCATAAAGTAGGCAGGCACGGAGCTATTTCTCAGCGTGTGTTTATTCCAGCCGGCACGTTAATACACTGACACACAACATCCGGATTCCCATCATGCATTGCTTCAAAACTACAGCAAGTAGTAATGTCCAAAAACATAACAGAGACGAAGCAGAAGAACGAAGAAGAGACATGGGGACGACGAGTAAGATCATTTCAGTTCATCCTGGACAGCTCGAAGGGAAAGGGTTATGCTGCCTGCACATTTTGTAGATCAGACTTTTATGTGTGTGTATATGTGTAAATAAATGAACACTGAAATTCAAGTATTTATTTTAATTATATATATATATGTATATAATTAAAAAAAAATATATATATATAGCTAGAATTCACTGAAAGTCAAGTATTTATTTTATTTATATATATAATACTTGAATTTCAGTGAATTCTAGCCATAAATATACGCCTCCCCTTTAACCCCGCCCACGGCACCGCCCACCTCCCAATCTCCCGAATTCCTAGGTCTCAAGGTTGGCAAGTATGGTCATGACCCGGATGGGGGACGGAAATGCTGCAACCCCCCCGGAATTTATTTAATATTGAGAACTTGATAATATTGATTTATTCATCTGTAAAATGGACTGTGAGTTACATTCTTTAGATTAGGGTTGCCCAAAGTGGGGCCCAGTCATTTTGTTTGACTTCTTTCAAGGTCAGACAATCATTGATGGCATGTCCACGGCTAACTAGTTGGCATCTATCAAACGCGACAATCTCCACTACCATATATCAAAAGAAACTCCAATATACTCTAATTTTTCTTCTCTCTTTGTCCAGTCATTTTTTACTGGTTGCTTTCTCTTGTCCACACCTACCTGAGTATTTTCAAAAGCCCCTCTCCAGTGTTAAAATAATCTCTATTCGCACGAGTGAAGTTTAGAAACATTTTACGTGAACATAATTCAGATTTTTTTTGGCTTCAGATCCGATCCGATTTCGAGTACCAATCCAATATTTTGACAATAGGTTATAGAACTGAAGATGTTTGATCGTAAGTAACTGAAGTAAACTCAAAACATCTTTTTGTTAAGCTTATCTTATTAAGTTTACAATTTGCTATTATTGTAGTAAATAATATGATGTATTTGTGGTATTGAACATAGATTTTTTTTTTACAAAACAAAGTGACTAGATCAAACAAAAGCAAAAACTACTATTGGCTCCCATTTAAAACATTTGGGGTTTGCCCCTAAAGCCTTCTTAATTCCAGATAATTATTAACAAAAAAAGCCGAAAGACGTTTTTTTTAATAATAAGAACAAGAAAAATATATCTGATCACTTCAGTGTTGTTTACATACTGATAATATACTACGTAGCGACGATAGTATCGACATCTGGATCAATCACCCATACTTTACATTGAAGCTTTAGCGGCTAGCTTCCAGAGTCATCCTGTTCAGTGTGCGTGTGTGTGTTTTAGTTTTTTCTCTTAGTTTATTTTCTGCCATGTGATTAGTATTTTTGAAGCAGCTTTGCACTGTGGTTAGATGATAATTTTGCTGCATCTTGCTCTAATGGCAAATGGCAAGACACTCACCCTTCTGGAGTTCATGTAACTCTTGCATGTGTGTCTCCCTGAGCGTGCATTCTTTGAAGGGATCTTGCTGGTGTCATTTGTGACAAGAAGACGGTTTGTTAGAACCTGTATTGTGTCCGCCTGTTGTGCTGCAAGGCGCTCCGATTGGTATAGACCACGTCAGGTTCGCCCTTTAGTATCGCACCAATCAAAATCATCACGTTGAGTTAGCTGAATGTCCCTGCAAACACCTCTACGGATTGAGATTAAATGGAAATTGAAAAGTGTAATGCTGCAAGTTAAATGTGATATTTGTAATCCTATACAAAACTAAATCCCTGGCGTTTATTTCTTTCAGATATTTCCAAATGTCAACCTCTCATACTAAGCAGTTGTTATTTTTCTCCACTTTGGTCAATCAATTGTGTGTGTGTCTTTGCTGGCCCTGTGTGTATCGTTGACGTAATTCATATTAGCCCTCCTAATGATTTGTTGCGTGCAAAACAAGCTACGAGGCTGTTAAACTTTTGGCGGGACTGCACTTCATCACTTTCATCCCTATTGATCCTCAAAGTGTAAGTAAAAGAGGGAGGGGAGGGCTGATGAAGTGGAAAAGGAGGAGGGGGAGACAGTTCGTTTTGAAGGTCTCACACATTCTCTACGTCTTGGGTGGCCCTGCAAGCTACCAGAGCACTGTTGCTTTTTGGCAATGATCGATGAATCTTTACGAATGTGGCCATTATCATAAAGGCCCTCCCTTGCATTCATCCCCATTATTCTATGTCACTCAAAGCGTCGCCCCAATCACACTACCACATTCAATTTTAACGCAATTTAGCGGCACCTTTAATGTGGAAACTGAGGATGGATAGGCTTGCATTTGTGCTCAACATCCAATACAGGAGATGTTATTACCTTCCTTACCACCAAGTGTTTACCAATGGATGCCATAAATGCTGAGAGGTGAAATACTCGCAGTTGTAAAATCCATACTGTATATCCACAGATTAATAGCCGGGAGGGTTCGTGCACGTGACTAGAGAGACAATATTGGAGTCAGTGGGAAGTAACAAGCTTATTAACTTTGAAAAAAAGAGGCAGGAAGTGGTTGTTGGAAGTGGCATGTGGCTGCAGCCAAGCAGGACTTTTCCCAAAGTGCTTTAATGCCAAACGACGTTGACCTTTGTTGTGACGGGGACAAAAGACAGCGCACAGTTGAGCTTGACTTTGAGCAATATGAAACAAACAAATACATGTAGCTTTCTTCAACCTACACCGTTACACTGAGTGTAAATTAAAGCTGCCTCAGAGAGTTATTGCTTGACAAAAGTCAACCACGCTTTGTTTCCAGCTGTCAGCCAGCGCAAACAACGTGTCAAGCAGCTGACTGAGGAGGTTGTGTTGCAATATGCATACTGAACGCACAAATGGGAAGGGGCGTCCTCTGCAGAACCGCCGGGGGATGCAGGGAGACGTCAGTTCTGCAGCTGTGACTGCATGCACATTTTGTTCAAAAACAATTACTGTTATGAGTTTGTGTGCATGAGCAGATCAATTAGCCCTTTTTAAAGGGTTTTTCTTGTGTGTCAAGCAAGCAGGCACCATTTTTCCATAATACCTATTGGTAGTTCCCAATGTAAATTCATTAAAATATTGAATATGCATATTTTTTTACCTATTCCTTTTGCTATTATTATTTGCCAAAGTAGCAGAGTTCAACAGGTTGACTATCAAAAATGACATCTGAGCATAATTTCCGCAAAATGATGACTACACATGGACAAGAGGCGGTGGTACTCTATAGGGCAACATCCACCGCCACCTGCCACACCACCACCGATGTGCTGAGCGGCACATGGCCTACTGTGTGGTTTGAGGTTTAATTTGGGATTAACGCTCAGGATATTACAGATTACCACACTCCACGTTTGACCTTCTGTGTCCAGTCAACCAGCCAAATGAGCTTTTATCAGCGATGAGTTACAACGAGTCAATCTAGCCGCTGAGGCCGCCACATCAAATCAGTGGCAGCAGTGTGTTTATCACCGTGAAGGTTTCCACATAAACATTTTTTTGACTCATTAACAACCAACTTTAACTTAAAGCCTTCTTAACATGTAAGCTTTTTTGCTAGAGATTTTACCCTGTGTTCTTCCTGTGGGTGGATTTTGCAGACACAGCGACAAACAGACGTCTGTAAAACACAAATAATCCTAGCCAATTCACCAGTATCACAGAATGTTATTTTTCTCAATAAAAGTTATGTAAAGCTGTTTTTAAGGTTAAATGACTACATATGGTTGCCATAAACGATTCACAGAAATGTGATGAATAAGACCATCTTTGAATTAACATGTGGGTGAAGGAATCTCACAGACACACACACTCCTGCTGTTGACTGAGGGCAAACTGCCAGCTGCCCCCGTATTTCTCTCTCCTCATCCATATTTGATCCTCCTCATTAAAAGTTGATCACGGAAAAACTCGTGCACACTGACATTTCTTTTGCGTCTTATTCCGCGCCCTCAGACGTGCATTCGTGGCTGGAAAAAGCCAAACAACGCCCACGTGTCAAACGATTCATAGGCGTTGAGATATTGTTGACACCACAGTTACACTAATAAAGATTGAAGCTTCACTGAAAGTCATCATGACAGTTTTGTGACTCTGTTACATTGCAAAAAAATCATCAGTTGCCTTTAAATGTCACGAAAATGCTTCATAACACCATGGTATGGCATAATGGTATTTTCTAATATATCTACAATAAGTGGTTGCTGAAAATGTGCACTCTTGTTTCACTAATTGCTACAAAACGTGTACTTGCTACTCACTTCCATTTGACTGTTCAGTCTTGTAATTTTACTTGAAAATACCATTCCAATATTGATGTAGTTTTAGCACTTGAAGAGTTTTTATGTAATGTAGCACTTAATAATTAAGTATTTTTACCGAAGTGATGTGGCCCTAGTATGTAAACGTGTGTGTGAATGTTGTCTGTCTATCTGTGTTGGCCCTGCGATGAGGTGGCGACTTGTCCAGGGCGTACCCCGCCTACCGCCCGAATGCAGCTGAAATAGGCTCTAGCACCCCCCGCGACAAGTCACTGAAAGTGACAAGCGGTAGAAAATGGATGGATGGATGGTTTCATGAAAGTACTTCCATGTGTTCCTGCATTGCTTTAACAAGCTAACTATCGATTGGCTTAGTGAAGTGAAGTGAAGTGAATTACATTTATATAGCGCTTTTTCTCAAGTGACTCAAAGCGCTTTACATAGTGAAACCCAATATCTAAGTTACATTCAAACCAGTGTGGGTGGCACTGGGAGCGGGTGGGTAAAGTGTCTTGCCCAAGGACACAACGGCAGTGACTAGGATGGCGGAAGCGGGGATCGAACCTGCAACCCTTAAGTTGCTGGCACGGCCGCTCTACCAACCGAGCTATACCGCCCAGAAACAAGAATGCAGGATTGTTCCCGGTAAACAATCATACGCAGTCACATCAATCCAGCAGAAGGTCACAGTCGCACATATGCACACATCTTTGCTATTTGACTGTTTTACAGTGCAAATATCAAGACTTTTGCACACTCACAGGCGCATGGAGATGTGAACGCAGGCCCGTGCATGTTTAACCCATTGTGCGTTTGTTCCGCAGAGCCGCAGCTGAAGGGCATCGTCACGCGGCTCTACTGCCGACACGGCTTCTACCTCCAAATGCTGCCAGACGGAACCATGGAAGGCACAAAGGACGAAAGCAGCTCCTTCTGTAAGTCAACACGTCGGCCCGTGTGATGAATATTTTGTGCGTCGGTAAACCAATATCAGCTGCTTCCAAGCGACAGTACGAGGCACTTCCTGCCAACAGGCTCGTATATCGGAGCAGGTAGGCACCCCATAACGCCGCCATGCTTCCTTGGTTTAAATCACTCTGTGATCAATCAGGCTGAAAATGTATTCACACTTGGCGAGGGGCTGTGGGCCAACAGCAGCTAAATGGCTCCTGTTCTTATGATGTAATACATCATACATATGAGGAAGTCAGCAGTGTAGTGCCCATGTTTTCTACTAGAAATGTGCAACATACTTGTGCCTGGCCAAAAACATCATATTCTCGACTCGCTGGGCTCTCTCCAAGTCTGTCAGTGAGTTTAACATTGTATTATGGGATATTTCTGATGTGGCGACACAGCATTTTTATGTCGGAACACCGATTTAGACAGAAAACATGTAGTTAGCACAATTCTGGGATTTACGGCTCGGCAGGAGGGGTAACAGCTACTTGCATGGAATTTACACTCAGGCAATTCATTAAGATGTCTGACTTTTTTGGCAGTGGTGCAACAGTCTGTCCTCTTTACATGATGCAAACATTGGCAGGCTGCCATTTGCTGCATCATTTACATTTAGTCAAGTGGACAAACAGGCTAATTGGGAGGCTTTAACAACTTTGTATTGGATCACTTCGTTAGAATACCTCACATTGGTCTTTTCGGAAGTAAGTTTCTTCAGAATTAATCAGGGGTTATAGTTCTGCTGAACTGTTGGAGTCAATGTATAATGATTCAGACCCTGCAGTTGGGCAGGAAAGCTTTAACTTTTCAAGGAAGGCCTCCCAAAGGTCTAACAGGAAATCTACATAGAACGTAAACATTGGGTAATGGGAATCATTATGGGTCTGACAGTAGGCATCACTCCACACACTGCAAGAATAGGCTTTTATTTTGTTGCTTTGTGTCATGACGCTGTCTGGCCATGCCACACTGACACAAGCAATCCCATCTCCAGAAGGCAGAAACATGGAGCAACAGGGAGGGGACCGGACGCGTGTCGCAATGTTTTAATGTCACCTGTCCTGCTGGTTTTCCTGGACTTGACCAGTTGAAGCAAGGCAATGACAAACAGGCCCCAAAGGACAGCATAGGCCTTTAAAAGAAAGTCATTTAAAAATCTAAGGCAAGTAGAATTCTATTAATTCTAACTCAAGATTCTTCAGGTGGCTGGGGTCAAAAACAGGGCAAAAAGGAGAAAAAAATGTCGCAAACGCTGGAGGAAAGATGTGTTAATACAACGTGGGAACACAAAGCAAGGGGAAAAGAAGAAAGAAGAGAGGAAAGCGAGATTAGGCTGATGAAAGGCATATTGACTCTTAGCGTGTAGATCAGAAAGCCACGAGGAGCGGCGTCATCCTCTGACTTTTATCCGCTTTAATTAGCATCTCCCGCTGTTGAAAGAAAATGTTATTTATCTGTCTCTGTGCACGGGAACAACTCTCTCTCTTTTTCTCTTTCTATCTGGCTCGCTTTATCTGACTTCTCCCCAGTGCTTGATAACACTTCTTCAGACGGCACGAGACGGAGGAAAGAGAGAGAAATGACTTAAAGAGTGTGAGTGTGCGCGCCAACATGGCAACCTGGGAGAGGAGAGGAAGGAACAAGAGAACATGAGCGGCCTTGTGCGGGTGAAAGCTTGAGGAAACCAAAATGAGGAGAAGTGAGGGCAAAGTGAGACGGGGTAGCTGATGTGTATAATGGAATAGAACATCCATCCATCTATCCATTATCTACCGCTTGTCCCGTTCGGGGTCGCGGGGGGTGCTGGAGCCTATCTCAGCTGCATTCGGGCGGAAGGCGGGGTACACCTTGGACAAGTCGCCACCTCATCACAGGGCCAACACAGATAGACAGACAGCATTCACACACTAGGGTAAATTTATTGTTGCCAATCAACCTATCCCCAGGTGCATGTCTTTGGAGGTGGGAGGAAGCCGGAGTACTTGGAGGGAACCCACACAGTCACGGGGAGAACATGCAAACTCCACACAGAAAGATCCCGAGGGCAGGATTGAACCCATGACCTTCGTATTGTGAGGCAGACGCACTAACCCCTCTACCACCGTGCTGCCCTGGAATAGAACAGAATACCTTAATTGTCATTGCAACATATTTGACTGTACAGGGCAAGCAAATGAGGTTGATGCGTAGGATTAAAAAAACTATACCAGAAGCAAGTTGAAGGAGTACAACATGGCTGTGTAATAGTAAAAGGGGACAGATGGGGAGATGTCCAAGACATAGTGAGATAACAAAACTGCAGTTCATCCATTAGAGGGTAGTTCAGAATGACAAGAGTGGGAAGATAGATAACGTCATTGAAAAATCATTAAAGGAGAGGGAGAGTGTAAGTTAAACAACGGCAGAGCAGTACTTGTCTTCTTCTTCGTTGGTCATTGACCACTGGGGAAATCAGACCTCGTCAGCTCATCTTGAGGCGATTAGGAGATGGTTTGATTTGTTTGTCGATGGAAGTCAAAGACAGCTCTGTCACCCAAAGTGTCAGCTGACTGATCCCAGAGCAGTGCGTATGTCTTGCTCCAAGATTTATGTGTGGAGCCTTATTGAAGAAGTGTAGTGAAGATGACAATATATTGGAGGGAAGGCGTTTGTTTTTTTACCATCAACAGACTCAGGGTTGCAGACCAAATAATATAGAATTGCTTGGCATGAACTGCTTGGTAGGGAGATTGAAGTCTACCTCTGAAGTATTGGTAAAGTACACCTTAACAAGGCATCAAACCCAACCAAAACTGCTTAAGAGTTACAGGACTGTGGCAATGGCAAGAATATTTCAAGACATGTTTTTAACAAACGTTTTAGTCCTTTCAATTAATCAGTCAAACCTGTCCCAAGGATGATGACAGGCATAATTCTATCCTCATCCCAGGCGAGACCGTCGCTCAATTCTACACAACTTAACTGCATGTCCTGATGCTACTGCTGTTCCTCTTTCTACTCCTCTTCCTAGCATCCAATCTCTCTCCACTTTCTTCTTGTTTATTTATTGTCTCCATGATCTTCTCTTAAATTGACTTGCGGGATTGATTTGGCACCACCCCCCTCACCTTTATCTAATTTCCTCTCCCCAGGGAGTGACGGGAAAATAAAAGTTTTGATACATTTCTTTTGGAGGGAGAATCAAATTGAATAAAGTAGAGCGAGAAGGGCTTGTGGAAAAACAACATAATGATAAGCGCCTGTGTTACTCAAGAATATTTATGATGACGGGTGTGATAGCAAAGCCATTTTTGATTGAGGGATGAAAAATAACTTTTTGAGGGATAAAACTATGTAAAAAAGGGATGAGGGCACAACAAATGACAAAACCTGAATGGCAGTCGGTGAAGGACAGACATGCTGTGACTACAATTTAAGAAAATTATCTCTTGGTCATCATCCACCCAAAGATTATGTGGTGTCACAAAAAACACCAATAAGGTGGTGTGTGTTTGCCTCTCTATTTGCCCTCTCTGGTGACACCTTGCTCATTTGTGAGCACGCCTCTATGAGATTCACAGATCGATAAGGCAAACAGAAGCAGAGCTACTGCATGAGAAAAAAATAGGGTGGGTCCAGCAGAGGGGCCTTAAAACAGAACCAACATGACTTTGGACTTTTACAATGAGATGGCTTATTTTAGTTCAATGTGAACATTTCCATACATGACTCACCAACAGGAAGTGGCCACAAAGTTGCACTTACTCAAAAGTTTTTTCTTCTCAGTGTGGCTAACTTTGACTCTCCGTTTTCATCCATTATGTTGGCAGAACTCCTGATTTAAAATTGATTTGAAACCAGCCTATATTACATTTTTCATCTGCACAAAAATAATTTAATTCATCCATCCATCACTTAAGCATGTACACGTGTAATTAGTCATTGATAAAACGTATAGCACCGGTGCTGCTATTGATATTCAATCCCATGCATGTGATTCCAAGGCGGTCTGTGAACGTGCCTGGTAAAAATGAATACGAAACAAAACTACGACGCGGCGTCAAAATGAGGATTTAGTGAGATACATCACCACATGCAACTGGTGGGAATATGCTCCAAGCGGGCTCAAGAGGTCACTTTCTAATGAAGTGCCCTCCAATGCTCTCTGCTGTGATTTGGTCTCTTTTGACTGAGTGTCCAAATGGGGAATTCTGTCACCGCCTGGTCGGCCCAACATCTACCTTCCCAAACTACCAGACTTTTAACTCTTCCTAATCCTACTTCCTCCTCTTCTTATTTAATCCCAATGTGGCACAAACAATGAGATATTTACGGATGCTTTTCTTTTCTTTGTGTGTATTCAACAGTGCAGTTCAACTTGATTCCTGTGGGCCTCAGGATAGTGGCCATCCAGAGTACTAAGGCGGGGCTCTACGTGGCCATGAACAGCGAGGGCTACCTCTACACTTCGGTATGGACCTTTTATGCAAATATGAATACAATCAAATTTGAATTAAAGAATCAGGCTTCATCTTGAACTGATTAAAAGGGACCTTTGATGAATTTTGTTTTTTCTAACTAATAAATATTGTTACAATGTTGGATACTCATGTTAAACAATGCCAAAGCGTCAATTCAAAAATGTCATGCATTTGGGCATGATTGTACACGCAGTTTTGGATGCATCTGCCTGTGGCGTTTTGGAGTATATTTTTTAAATATGTTAAAGAGGTTCATTTAGCCTACTAATGTGTATTTATAAATAGTTGATTTATATAGGCTAGTCTATATAAATCAACTATTTATATATATTTTTTAAAGATTTGCTGTATTGTGACATCACAGTGAGGTGCTGCTTCTGAAACTTCCCTATATTATTTCTCGTTTAATGCATTCCCGCCTGCTGAATGTCTATAAAATAAATACTTCTGTGATAATGAAATTGGATTAGCCGCTCAACTCCAACCACTTAGTTTGGGGAAACACAAGAGAAGGTAAGATAAATGTATTAACTTTGTTGACAAAACATTTTCGTCTGACCTATTTCGACCTATTTTCCCCTGACTAAAATAGGACGATGACGATAACATAACAAATGCACATTGACCAAAAACAATGACCAAATTGACAATTTAGGCGACGCATAAAAACGAGACGAAAATAATTGATAGACTTATTTAATTTTCTCTAGGTGGATGGGACAAACTAGGAATCTATCCAATCAAAGCAGCATGCAGAAGAGGGGCGGGGCGGGACCGAACTACAACTATAAAGACACAGTGTTTAGATTTTTAGATATAGCGTAGAGATGATAAACGGTAATAATGATGACGGCGACAACACTCCTGACGGTTACTATTACCCTTTTAAATTAAAATGATCTACAAAGCGAGATTGATAACTTCACTTTGATAAACTCACGGCGGACTTACTGGTGCCAGCTCGCTAGCTTAAATGCCAACATGAAGACACGAGACATACGTCTTTCCCCGTTAAAAACAACATACCCCAATCAAAACTTCTATAAACCCATTACTGTCTGAGCAACTGAGCTAGTCAGTTGTGCACATTGAACTTACAAGCTGTGCTCTCTTAGCACGGAATTATAATCGATCTTTCCTCAGAGGAAAAGAGACAAGGTGATTTTTTGGTGCGTTCAAGTACCGCTGAACAGACTAGGACAGACACAACGCCCGCCAGAAGTGACACATAATTAGAATAGATTTTATTTGTTACACACTTTTCATTTAAACTAATCTTAAAATGCTACTGTACAAACAAATATTTACAGTACAACAATAAAAGATTAGCTATTAAAACAGATAACACACTAAGACTAAAACACTTCAGTGAAACAAACAAGAAATGCAAAATAGTGTCTTTTCTAACAGTAAGTCTATTTATTTTAGTTATGTTTAAAACATTTTTGGAAAATATTCCGCAACAATAATGATAACCGTGATAATTTTTGGTCACAATAACCGTGATATAAAATTCTAAAATCGTTACATCCCTATTCATTATTGTTACACCCATCATTACAGTATGTTTTCTACACCTGGAAGAAAGAGAAGACATATGGACAATGTTTACCTTTGCAAGGTAGACAACAAGACATGTAAACCCTGTGGCTTCATTTTCTCTGGTAAAAATACAACCAACTTGAAGCGTCTTCTGCAGGCTAATCATCCGGACATCTTCACGACAGTAAGTAGGCCTTACCTAATATTTCAAAAGTACTTATTCTGTGCTGGATTGCTGTTACCGTATTTTTCGGACTATAAATCGCTCCGGAGTATAAGTCGCACCGGCCGAAAATGCATAATAAAGAAGGGAAAAAACATATATAAGTCGCATTTTTTGGGGAAATGTATTTGATAAAACCCAACACAAAGAATAGACATTTGAAAGGCAATTTAAAATAAATAAAGAATAGTGAACAACAGGCTGAATAAGTGTACATTATATGAGGCATAAATAACCAACTGAGAAGGTGCCTGGTATGTTAACGTAACATATTATGGTAAGAGTCATTCAAATAACTATAACATATAGAACATGCTATATGTTTACCAAACAATCTGTCCCTCCTAATCGCTAAATCCCATGAAATCTTATACGTCTAGTCTCTTACGTGAATGAGCTAAATAATATTATTTGATATTGTACGGTAATGTGTTAATAATTTCACACATAAGTCGCTCCTGAGTATAAGTCGCACCCCCGGCCAAACTATGAAAAAATCTGTGACTTATAGTCCGAAAAATATGGTACTATTAAATACAGTAGAGAAGGAGCAATACTGCTTACTCTACCTCTACTTTTGTTGTACCCATAAGTGAGCTTGCTCGCCAATCTCGAATAAAACTATTTTGTTTTTTCATGTTACCAATTTAGTCATGTATTAGTCAACATTAAAAAAAAAAGCTAAATTTCAGCTAAAACAATAACACACAATAAGGTTAGTGTGAAATGTACTTATTTAAAGGTGCCATATGTAATAGTGTGGCCAGAAATGGTCATTTCACTTTGCTATGATGACAGCCCCCATATCCACATAGGGCAAAACATATTTTTGACCAATAAAACCTATCAGTTCAATTACTCAATGACATACAGGCAAATGGGCATATATTTCCCCCGTTAGCCTGTATATCGATTTGTCATTGACCGGGCTAGCATGTTAAGCATTACACTCGGAGCGAAGCGCCATCACGCTCTGCATTCGTTGCACGGACATACTAGCTTTGTTAGACAAGATCATAGACTGTATTGGACAATATAGTTTACATACGAAATGTCCATTTCCATTTATTACGAGTAATAAGAAAACGTAAATGCCTAACTTACCTAATTAGCAAGTTTGGCATCAGATGAAAAAATCTTCTCTGCCTTCAATCGTCTCCATCTTTTAAAGGCATCCTTAATACAAATCCTTGTTTTGTTCCTGGTTTTGTCATGAATAAGTTGAGAATCGTAACAACGCCTTTTAGATTTACTAAGATGTTTCGTAACTTTACCAGTGGCAGTAGCTAGACGAAGATGGCGGTGCGTAACTTGTAACCTGGATGTGACACACTCACAGACTTTTTGATTGGTCAAACGGTAGAGGCCGGTAAATCGAAATGAAAACAATAACAATATTTTGTAGCTGTAAATAACATTTTTAAATGAGCATATCCCGGCTCTACTGCTATTATCAGTTATAGAGGTATTCGAAAAGAACATGATTTATTAATGCCTTTTGACATATTAGGGCCATTTAATGATGACTTGACATGAAATTATTACATATGGCTCCTTTAAATATTCATGGAGTTTTTGAGATTCTCTGCAATAATAATTAACAAAAGTGCTTTCAAAATGATGTCAAAGATGTGTTGTCTGCTATACTTTATATTTTAGTCGAATAAAATACATTAATTTAAATGACTGAAACTAAGACTAAGATACATTTTCGTCAAAAGAGTAACTAAAACTAAATTAAAAACAGCTGTCAAAATTAACACTGGTGGGCAAGTGTAACTAATGTTGTGTCTGGTGTATCTATATGTTGTTTATGAAGTTTATTTTCGACCGTGAATGAAAAAAAGAAATAGCGGTGATGGATGTCTTCAAAATATATATTAAACAGTGTACATTTTCAAAAGACACATTTTGATACTTATGAAGAGGACGGGGGTAGGGAGGGATTAAGTCGCAATCTAGAAACACCTCCACAAACGTACAAATTCCAGGGACTTAAAAAACTGATTATAGATTTGACCTCATAGCATAATTCACGCAAAATTTACACCAAAGCATATCAAATACATATTATCTAGACCACAAAGAAGTGTTTTAAATGGAGATTAAAATCATCATAGGTCCCCTTTATGGAAATGTGTGTTTTAGCTTTGGTCAACTTTGGTACGTGTACCACTAATGGTACGCCAAAGAATCACTTGATAAAAGTACAGTTTTTTATTTCCCTGTATTCAAACACTGTGTTGCTGTTCAAACTGTGTGTAATGTTACAGTGGCCAAAAGTATTAAATATCTTTGTTAAATAAAACCTCTGCATTGTTTTTAACAAATACTTAGGCCTACTACGCCACTGTATTTTAAAGTTGGTCATTATGATGGTACTTGGAGAGCCAAGGATTTTCTGAGGTGGTACTTGGTGAAAAAAGTTTCAAATCCACTGGCTTAGGTTAAATGTTCAAAAGGCATAATATTATGAAGCTACTTACAAAGTAAACAAAAGAAACTCAATGAGCTCAATAAAATGTGTCCTTAAACATACATACAGTATTCTGCCGAGCCCCCACTCCCTTGAGATAGTTAAACCCCTCCTATAGAGGTTATACTGACTGTATAGGCTTTCTCCTAACAAAAAGAAAGGTGACCTATTTTTTAGCACATCAGGGAAAGGACCCTTGCTGAAAAAGTTTTGAAAAATCCCTCTGCGATGAGAGCGGGCAGGAGAGAGGGGGCGGGAAACAAAAGCCCTCACACCCTCACCTTAAATGACCTGCTCAGTTCTTATTTTTTGCAAGTGTGAGTGAAAGATAGAGGGCACGGCTACAGGAAAAAATGAAGGGTTTGGAGGGGGGTTCTCCATTAGAGTCCATAGAGAGGCCTTGTGTTATGCTATGTGGAAGTGGCATAAGGGGGTTGTGGTGGTGGGGTGAGTTGGGTTCTATTTTAGCAAGAACATATTAGGCCAAATACCGCACCAAAACAAAGCTTGCATGCGTCATAAATCCAAAAGAGCTTTGGCGTTTGTGCTCCGGCTCTGCATTGCGGGTAAAGGAGTGATCGGTCCGAGCAGCAAAGGGTGACCATCCGAGCAGTGCAACCTCATTAAGGTAAAGGTTACACTGCGAAAATATACTGTCCTGTTGGCCACCGCAGTCCAGGCTCGATATCTTAACTACTGCAAGAAGTGAGGACACTATATTGATGACAGTTTGTCTCAGAGGTTGCTGTGTTACATTCATGTTGCATTGTTTTAGGGCAGCTTCTTTAGCAAGCGGGAAACCCAAATCTGCACCTGAAATGAGTGTTCAAATTGGACCTCACGCTATGAGGTAGGAAAGATCAAATATTTCTGCCAGCCATTAGTAAATGGAATTAATGAAAGAAATAAACAACCTAGATATTGTTTGGCCCTGTGGCTTCCCCATTAGTGTGAGGTGCAATAATTCATAATTCATGCTGTTAACTTGTAGGAAAACGGCACACACAGGCATACAGGCAGAAATCCGGGCAGATGTAATTGGGCAAGAGAGATACTGGGATCTCCTTGAGAAAGAAAAAAAGGAAAGTGGAATATTGCAAAGTTTGCCAACTAACAACAGTTTAAAATGGTATTCATTTAATTTCACTGTATGTATAAATATGCTTTTAAAGAAAGCGTTGGCCAACCACAGAACAAGTGTTCTGTGGTTACTTTTTGGTTGGCCAAGTGGACGTGACGACAGGCTGTCCTCACTCAGGTCCGCACGGACCTGGAGGGGGCGTGCCTTAAGTCCGGCTGGAAATCGGGAGAAATTCGGGAGAATGGTTGTCCCGGGAGATTTTCGGGAGATACACTGAAATTTGGGAGTCTCCCGGAAAATTCGGGAGGGTTGGCAAGTATGAACATCGCACAAACCTCACAGATGAGAACTTACAATCCTGTGTGAAGATAAAGGTGACGTCATACAGTCCTGACGTGGAGACGCTGTGCGCTGCGGTTCAGGAGCAGAAATCACATTGACCAAGTATGATAAATATTTAAATTTCCTATAATTTTGCATATATTCACATTTGTAATTGTTCAGTGAAATTGACATTTTGTTATTCAGGTTGGCAGCTGACTGCACGGCGCCAGTAAAAGGATGATGGCACAGAGAGAGAGGACGGCATTTTAGGTTCTCTGCCAGTGGATAATTTAAGTTTGGCGTTTTGTTTTTTCATTACTACAAGGAGGACTTAAATAGACATTAGTTATTTTACTTAACCGTCAACCCAACGTCTTTTTCGGAGTTAAAAACGTTTTGTTGCATGCAGCAATTTTATTTCATTTTCTCTGCAGTCGTTCATTTATTTCTTAAATGTAACCCATAATAGTTTGTTTATACATAGCACAAAGCAAAAAAAAACTTTATATGCAGTGTTATTTCATTTTAAATTTCAAAAGAGTTTTGTGTCTCCCATTGTTTTCTTTAATTTGTGAAACGGGTCAAAATGGCTCTTTGAGTGGTAAAGGTTGCCGACCCCTGGTCTAGAGGAACAGATCTGGCATAAGAAGCAACCTGATTAGCAACCAGGGACCGCTGTCCTGATCAGGGATAGGTGGGAGAGGTAGTGCTCAGGCCAGAGCGGAAACAAGAAAACAGGAGTGCTGGAATTAAAACAACACCAAGCACAGGAAATAGTAAACGTAAGTCCAAACTGTCATGGAGGATCATGACACATAGTACATTTTTAGACAACTGTTGACGAATAATGCTTTTTTTCTTTTTTACTGAATGAAATTGTAATTTCACAAATCCTATGCACAATGTTTAAAAAAGATAAAGTCACACAGTCACTTATTTTTATCCCCAAACAAGCTCCAAAAGATGCATAGCTTTAATTTTCGGGCTTCAGACACTCTTCTGCCTTTGTTATCTCCACCATTATTCCTCCCCTGATGGTCTTCCACTTCTATTATCTCCTATACATTTTTCCCAGGGGAAGGCAGTAATTTAAGCGACTTTTTGTGGCCCTATACCAGATGAGGGTGCACCCACACGAAAACAAGGAAAATCTCCTCCCACGTAAGCCAAGGAGAGGGAGGTGGAAACCACACACATACACAAACACACGCGTACACACACACACAAACACACGGATATTAAGCTGTATTCTCAGGCAGGACGAATGAGGGGAGAGTTTTACATCCACCCTATAATGCTGCAAAAGCATCAAAAAGCTGCCTCCCCGCTGATTAGGACAAGACTTACAGCTGTCCCAAAAGAGCTGAGAGGGCCAAGCGCCGTTCTGCATTCCGATCAGTGCTAACAATCCATAAACACACACACGCAGACACACACGACACAAGGTCGTATACAAATAGTAGACTTGAGAAAGCTGTACTTGCAAGGTAGGCTATAAAAGAACGAATGCCTCACGTGTGTAATTTATTGCACATTGTTGGACTTAATAAAAATATCTCCCGCCATGTCATGTTTCCAGCAAAGTTAACAGGGATGGATGGTCCTATGTGATATGCAGCAAACACATCCATCATCCAAAACAAAAGCACAATGAGATGTTTTTTACAGCAGGGATCCTGGAACATGCTCTTTCATGCCTGACTTAATCTTGACATGTTTATACTTGGTATTGATAGTTTATTCCTAAATACATACTTTTTATTGGCTTTCTAATGTAATAAACCATGCATGGTCTGCTCTTGATCTGACTTCAACAACATGCAGTAAATGTAGTCACAAGCCGTCCCCAAACTTTTGGTCGGGGGTCATATTGCGTCCGGGTGCCAAGATATGTGTACGTGTATACATATTAGGGTTGCTATGATACACAAAATTATGGTTTGGTTAAATGTTTTACTGTCACGGTTCGATAATTTTTTTTGACACAAAAAGATACATTTCCATGCCTTTTTTGACTTGTATTTTATTACAATTATCAACATGTTTATATCAACTCAAAAGTACGGTTATTAAATTAATAATACTTGGTGCAGCTATACCTGACACATTTTCTGCTGTGCATACTCAGCACCATATAAAACAAAAAAGCACATTGTAAAACAAAAAATAATAATAGAATAATGTATCTGCTGGAGATATCAAATCACCCATCTTCTGTGGAGCATTCTTAGCAGCAGAGTATGTATTACAAATAAATAGCTCCTTACAAAATGAAAGCCATCTCCTGGGATATATTTTCAGCAGCATATTACACAAACAGGTCCCTAAAATGAATCGTTCTCTGATGGAGATACTCCTTACACCCATCTTCTAAAATGTATGTCAAAGCAGGAACTATGGTATCAGTGAAACAAGTTCATGAAGAAGTCTTGTAACGGGGCTCAAGTGTCTGCAGCATGTCACGAAACCCGCCGTTTTCCACAACAGAAAAGGGTCGCATGTCGACAGCAATGAAAGTGGCAATCGCCCGGTCGATTTCTTTTGCCCTCTTTGAATCATGTGGTACCGGCTCTCTAAATGCCCCGTGTAAAGTTTGTAGCCTGTGTGTTGTCACTTTTTGTTTGGTTCCACCTATTTTTGAAGCGGGGTGATGTCAGCGTAAATGTGTTGTCATGTTTGTTGTATTTCCACTGTTGTAGTTTATCGTTGTGTGACACTTGCAACATACCACGACACGCTTGCGTTTATGAATATAGTTAACACGAAAACCAAAGTAGTTCCACACGCCAGATATGAATAATGGAGGAGGATTTTCGATTACAGTTATAGTTGAGGCATTAGCCATGTTGCAATGAGCTAGCTTCACATGTAGCTTCTGTCTCAGCAGCTTGTTTTGGTCTTAATAAATGTGGAAGGAGCAACTTAGGCGGATAGTCTAGCACGGATCCACTTAGCTTTCAGCACAGAGCGCATCGTCAGAAGTTGATAAAATATATAAATAGAATTGCGTATTGTTCGTTCAATAGTGCCTACCGAACTGAAACCATTGTATCAAACGGTTCAATATATATATATATATATATATATATATATATATATATATATATATATATATATATATATATATATATATATATATATATATATATATATATATATATATATACAGTATAGATATACACACACATATATATAAATATACATACATACATACATACATACATACATACATACATATATATATATATATATATATATATATATATATATATATATATATATATATATATATATATATATATATATATATATATATATATACATACACATGTATATTAGGGCTGCGAATGTTTGGGTGTCCCACGATTCGATTCAATATCGATTCTTGGGGTCACGATTAGATTCAAAATCGATTCAAAAACGATATTTTCCCGATTCAAAACGATTCTCTATTCATTCAATACATAGGATTTCAGCAGGATCTACCCCAGTCTGCTGACAGAGCAAGCAGAGTAGTAGATTTTTGTAAAAAGCTTTTATAATTGTAAAGGACAATGTTTTATCTACGGATTGCAATAATGTAAATTTGTTTTAACCATTAACTCAACCAAAAATATGACTTATTTTATCTTTGTGAAAATATTGGACACAGTGTGTTGACAAACTTATGAGATGCGATGCAAATGTAAGCCACAGAAACACTATTGTTCATTTTATTTAATTTTTTTAAATGTCTAATGATAATGTCAATGAGGGATATTTAATCACTGCTATGTTGAAATTGTAACTAATATTGATACTGTTGATAATATTAATTTTTGTTTCACTACTTTTGGTTTGTTCTGTGTCGTGTTTGTGTCTCCTCTCAATGGCTCTGTTTACTGCCGTTCTGAGTGTTGCTGGGTCGGGTTTGGTTTTGGAATTGGATTGCATTGTTATGGTATTGCTGTGTATTGTTTTGTTGGATTAATAAAAAAAAAAATTAAAAAATAAAAATAAATAAATAAAAAATCGATTTTTAAAAAATGAGAATCGATTCTAAATCGCACAACGTGAGAATCGCGATTCGAATTCGAATCGATTTTTTCCTACACCCCTAATATATATATATATATATATATATATATATATATATATATATATATATATATATATATATATATATATATATATATATATATATGTATATATATATATATATATATATATATATATATATATATATATATATATATATATATATATATATATATATACACACACACACATATATATGTTATGTTATGTTATTTTCACTTATTATGCGCCCCCCAACCAAATGTTACATCAGCCCGGGGCGCAGCCCGAGTGGAGAAACAAAAAAAAACAAACAGAGACTGAGACACACAAAGGAATCTAAACTAAACATTTAAGACTCACAATGAACACATAAATCAAAAGTCATCTGCGGTAAAGAGGTGAGTTTTAAGCTGTGCTCTAAAAGAGTCCAGAGTGGTGGCGGACTTAATATTCGGAGGGAGCTTATTTCATAGCCTAGGTGCCATCACTGAGAAAGCACGGTCTCCCTTTGTCCCTAGGTTTGACCGTGGGACCTTCAGGGTCATCTGGTTGTCCGATCTAAGGCAACGACCAAGCCTGGAGTTGGTGGGTTGGTCCAGGAGATCTTTAATGTAAGCTGGGGTGAGACCATTGAGCGCTTTGAAGACGTGACAATCTTAAATTTCACTCTGCGCTTCACTAGCAGCCAGTGAAGGGAGGAGAGGATGGGAGAAATGTGTTCCCTCATTTTTGCGCCTGTCACCAGCCTGGCAGCTGCATTTTGTACTAGCTGCATGCTATGGATGGTCTTGTCGGTGACCCCAGCATTAAGGGCATTGCAATAATCCAGTCTAGAGAAGATGAGCATCAACACGACCCTCCGTAGGTCACTGGGGGAGAGGAAAGACTTCATCTTGGCTATTGTGCGTAGTTGGAAAAAACAGGATTTCACCACAGATTTCACTTGCTTGTCAAACTTGAGGTCTGGGTTGAATATGACCCCAAGGTTTTTGACATGGGGTTTTTCAAGAGTGGCCAAACTTCCCAAATTCTTTCTGATCTGACTGACCGAGGTGGAGTTGCCAAACAGAAGAATTTCACTCTTGGTGTCATTGAACTGCAGAAAGCTTTGTGACATCCACTCCTTTATGTCCCGCAAGCAGTCTTTCAAAAGGTCCAGCCCAGAGGGATCGTCTGTCTTGAGTGGAAGATAGATTTGAGTATCGTCAGCGTAGCAGTGAAAGGAAATTTTATGGCGATGAATGACTTGGCTGAGGGGGAGCATGTAGATGGAGAACAGGATGGGACCCAGTATTGAGCCCAGAGGGACCCCACAGGTGAGGTTGGCACAGCGGGAGGAATGGTTGGCTATGTTCACAGAGAAGGTTCTGTTGTTGAGGTAGGACGTAAACCAGGACAGGGCTGTGTTAGTGATGCCGACCCCATGTTGGAGGCGGTCCAGGAGATCAGTATGGTCTATAGCAGTGGTTCTCAACCTTTTTTCAGTGATCCTGTGAGGACCCTGTGAACATTTTTTTAATTCAAGTACCCCCTAATCAGAGTAAAGCATTTTTGGTTGAAAAAAAGAGATAAAGAAGTAAAATACAGCACTATGTCATCAGTTTATGATTTATTAAATTGTATAACAGTGCAAAATATTGCTCATTTGTTGTGGTCTTTCTTGAACTATTTGGAAAAAAAGATATAAAAATAACTAAAAACTTGTTGAAAAATAAACAAGTGATTCAATTATAAATAAAGATTTCTACACATAGAAGTAATCTTCAACTTAAAGTGCCCTCTTTGGGGATTGTAATAGAGATCCATCTGGATTCATGAACTTAATTCTAAACATTTCTTCACACAAAAAAAACATCTTTAACATCAATATTTATGGAACATGTCCACAAAAAAATCTAGCTGTCAACACTGAATATTGCATTGTTGCATTTCTTTTCACAGTTCTTTTTGACAGACATTTTAAAAAAATCTCACGTACCCCTTGGCATACCTTCAAGTACCCCCAGGGGTACGCGTACCCCCATTTGAGAACCACTGGTCTATAGTATCGAACGCTGCACTGAGGTCCAGGAGAACCAGTGCAGCACATTTCCCAGAGTCAGTGATGAGGAGAAGGTCGTTTAACACCTTCAAGAGGGCGGACTCAGTGCTGTGGCCGGCCCTAAATCCGGACTGAAATTTCTCCAGTATGTTGTTGTGTTGGAGATAGGGCTGCAGCTGGCTGAGGACGGCCTTTTCTAACAGATTAGACAGAAATGGTAATTTTGAGATGGGTCTGTAGTTGCTGGGGTGAGTGGGATCTAGGTTGGCTGTCTTAAGAAGGGGTTGGACCACTGCTTCCTTAAGGCATGATGGGACTATACCTGTGGCCAGGGAGCAGTTGATTGACATACATACATACATACATACATACATACATACATACATACATATATATATATATATATATATATATATATATATATATATATATATATATATATATATATATATATATATGTATGTATATATATATATATGTATGTATATATATATATATATATATATATATATATATATATATATATATATATATATATATATATATATATATATATATATATACACATATACATACATACATACATACACATACATATATATATATGTATATATATTTTTGACCTTCGGGCCGGGCCGTAGAGGTGGAACTTGGCTGAAGTTCACTTGCTACTGATGAGTCACAAGCGGTAAAGAAATGGAAAAAAGGAAAGGCTACCTTATGGAAGTATCAGGTTCAAAGCCATGGCAAGTTGTTCTCCCTACAAGAAAGGACTATTTTTCGTCGTGAGAAGAGACGACATCCCTGCAGCAAACACCTGCTGCGCGCGTCGCTCAGAGGTGGGTGTTGCTTCACCAGTGTTCAGATGACAGTTAAAGTGCAGTGATAACATAACATTTAGATTGTGTTACTGTGAGTGATTTAGTAAGTACGATGAAAGCTCAAGAGAAATGAAAGACAGTCGGCAAGAAGTCGAAAGAAAACGTTTTTATTGCAAACAGTCAATCCAAAATCAAAACATGTGCGGCTTGAAATTAAAAGCCGGTATCGATTCCTAGGTAACGGGAGTACCGTATCAATTCAAATGTGAACGTTACCCATCCCTATTTGTCAGAGATATTTTGTAATGTTATTCTGTGATATTTGCAACGAAAAAAATGCCAGTACATCAGTTGAGGAATATGGGGGATGGGGGTATTTTTCTGGCTGGGCGAAATATTGTGTAAATCCTTTTATAACATGTTCTGGTCGAGTCTTCAATTACAGAATGATTAGCAGGCTGAATATTAGATTTCATTACTTAATAGAGAAGGTTAAAACATTGTCATGCAAGGAATATGAAGACCATAAACTTGTACAACATGTGATGTACAGAATATCAGAAGCATTTATTCAGGTAGAAATATTACAGATTACAGCTGGGATAGGTTCCAGACCCCACGTGACCCCAAAAGAAACAAGCTGTAGAAAATAGATGGATAAATATTACCAAACATCTTTGACAATCAAAGCATGATCATAACACTCCACATGTTGTATTATTTATGCAAGAAACTGGTATCTAAACATGGAAGAGTAGCTCCTCCTCTGAATGCAAGTAGTCTTAAAGCAGGAATACAAATTCTGTATTTCTACAAAATACAAAATCTGGCAAGACACCAACATCATGTTTGTCCTTTCTGTGTTGAGCTGTTTAAAAAGCATACATTTTAAAACATGTTTAATTAAAGCAAACTAATTGTCCATTCATGGTGTTAACACTTAAAAATTATCTGACTAGGGTACACTTATTAGTGATGAAAAATGTAATCCCTGTGATTAATCACGATTAATTTTGAGTTAACTATGAACAATGCAATTATCGCGGTTACATATTTCAATCGTTTGACAGCCCTAATATATACACACATATACTGTATACACACACACCAAATTTCCCCCGCTGTACTCTTTTTTTCTTCTCTGCTGCTCCAATCTGGCTGCACCAAACACTAAATATATCCAAACATTGAATGAAGTCAAATACAAATAAGGCAACAAGAAAAGTATCCCACACTTCTCTTTTGTGAAGTAAATCTGTAGAGCAGATATGGGCATCTACATCAACAATATGATATGCCTGAGAGGCTGGACAGAACAGATTAAAAAATAAATAAATACATTAAAAAAGAAAAAAATGTACCTTGGGATGTACTGCGGGCCAAAATATGGACGCTGGCGGGCCGGATCCAGCCCGCAAGCCGTAGTTTGTAGAGCCCTGCATTATAAATTAACATCATTCGAATATATTTTAAGTTAAAGAGACAGCCAGATAGTAGGATAAGGTGTATACATGCACATACAGTATACATGGCAGATGGGAAATTGGCAATTAGTTGTCTACTGCGATAAACCCTTCAACAGTCTTTTTACAGTATGGCCAGAGAGGACACACACCTCCTCTTCAGTGACCTTCCTCATCATCCTGCCCATCGAATCACAACACGCTCCTTTATTTTTCCTTTGAGTCAGCACTCTTGTTTTTCTTTGCCTCTACCCTCTTTCCCTTCACTTTTCCTCCCTTCAAAGGCCGCCCCCCACTCTAAAAAATTTCCTCCGATCGACCCCCACTGTCCTAATACATCTTCTGTTATGTGACTGTCCTCCTCTTGTGTGGCGGACAGATATGGCCTACAGGAAGGAAATGACAGGAAATCTGACGGATGGAGGAAGTGTTGGGGGGTTGGATGGTAAAAGGAAGAAATAGCAGATGAAGCAAAAGGAGGGGAGAGGAAGAACCATATAAGGAGGGGAGGCACTGAGGGATGTCTCATTCTCTTTGGAGAATCCCCAAATGCACGGTGAGGGTCTGCTAGTCAAGGTGAGGAGCAGAGGACATCCCCAGTCTACATTTTAGCCCTCATACACATCCTCCAGCTGTTCTCATTACTGTGTATGTGTGTGTGTGTGCGCGTGCGTGTGTGTGTGTGTGTCCACGACTTGCATGTACTGTGTGAAATCTAGACTATTTATGTGCTGTGTATCAGCCAATAGCTATTACCATATCATTATTGCATGTGATGTACAGTATATTGACCCTTGTCCGAACTTGAGGATAACATGGTGGTGTGACTGGATCAAAGGAGATGCTGATGACGCATCCTTGAACAAAAGTTAGCTTTACTGACAAGGTCTGCAGTACCTGGAGGAGGCTTAGCCAAAAGATGCCTTTCTCCCTCCTTGGAGCAGCCAAGCAATCAGTTGTATATATCCTCATGATGTTGTCTCATATCTTTGAGTTTGTGCTAAGCAAGTTTAAAGGCCTACTGAAATTAAATGTTTTTATTTAAACGGGAATAGCAGATCCATTCTATGTGTCATACTTGATCATTTCGCGATATTGCCATATTTTTGCTGAAAGGATTTAGTAGAGAAAATCGACGATAAAGTTCGCAACTTTTGCTCGCTGATAAAAAAAGCCTTGCCTGTACCGGAAGTAGCGTGACGTCACAGGAGCTAGTATTCCTCACAATTCCCCATTGTTTACAATGGAGCGAGAGAGATTCGGACCGAGAAAGTGACGATTACCCCATTAATTTGAGCGAGGATGAAAGATTCGTAGATGAGGAACGTTACAGCGAAGGACTTGAGAGGCAGTGATGGATGTATCTTTTTTCGCTCTGAACGTAACTTAGGTACAAGCTGGCTCATTGGATTCCACACTCTCTCCTTTTTCTATTGTAGATCACAGATTTGTATTTTAAACCACCTCAGATACTATATCCTCTTGAAAATGAGAGTCGAGAACGTGAAATGGACATTCACAGTGACTGAACATGTAAATACACGATTAACAATATTCAGCTTTGCGAAGCTAAAAAAATAGAAGCTAACCTAGTAACGTAGCCAACGTGATAGCATCAGTCTCAAATGCAGATAGAAACTAAATTTAAAAAAACCCTGGCTGGATGGATAGACAGAAGATCAAAAATACTATTAAACCATGAACATGTAAATACACGATTAATAATATTCAGCTTTTCGAAGCTAAAAAAATAGAAGCTAACCTAGCTACGTAGCCAACGTGATAGCATAGCAGTCTCAAATGCAGATAGAAACTAAATTAAAAAAAACCCTGACTGGATGGATAGACAGAAGATCAAAAATACTATCAAACCATGTACATGTAACTACACGGTTAAAAACTATCAGCCTGGTAAGGCTTAACTATGCTGTTGCTAACTACGCTAAGGCTAATTTAGCAACTTAGCAACCGGACCTCACAGAACTATGTACTCTCTCCTTTTTCTATTGTGGATTTTTTTGATTTTTATTAAGGATCCCCATTAGCTGGTTGCCTCAACAACCCACTAGTCTTCCTGGGGTCCACAATTCAATACAATTACAAGTAAAAGCATATAATTAGAACTACACAATACAGAAAAAAATAAAAGCATCAATAAAAAAACAAGCAAACAATTTACAGTCACAGAATAATAATTACCATATAAATATAACTACACAATATAAAACCAAACAAATCATCAATGAGCAAACTAATTTAAAAACTCAGATAAAATATTACTCTCTTTTTAAAAACCTGTTTACTTTCAATGCTGGTGAGAATTCGAGGCAGGTTATTCCAGAGCGATAAAGATCTATAAATAAAAGATTTCCGCAAAGCATTCTTCCTGGGACGAGGGAGTACAAAATGCCCCTCACTGGATGCCCTGGTATTGTGATTATGTATAGTGCTACTGTGAACTATTTGGGCCATGAGAAAAGCAGGAGTTTTACTACCGGTTACTGATTTGAACAATATAAGAGTATTAGCCAACAACCTGTTCTGCACTGTTAGCCAGGAAAGAGAAGCATGCATTTGGTTCACATTGGTTCTTAGTGAACAACCAAGAACCAGCCTTGCTGCCCTATTCTGGACAATCTGGAGCTTACTGATCTCACCACTTGCAGCAGACGCCCAGACTGTAGAACAATAGTCAATATGACACAAGACTAAACTCTTAACAATTTGACAAAGAGGTGGATCAGCAAAACCAGCACATTTCCTGGAAATACCAACAGCCCTTCCCATCTTTGTAACTATATCACTGATATGATTTGACCAGGATAGAGTGCAGTCCAGCATCACTCCAAGGAGCTTGGCACTTCTGACCTGTTGAACTGTTGAAATACCTAGCCTCAAATCCAACTTTGGGTCACAAGATAACCCTTGCCTAGTCCCCAATATAATACTTTTTGTTTTTGAGGTGTTAAGGACAAGTCTGTTACATACTGTCCAGTCATGCACAGCTTTTAGTTCCTCACTCAATACTACATTAAGTACACTGCATGATGGTGCAGCATGATATAAGGTTGCATCATCAGCATAAAGAACCAATCTTGCACGCCCGGTAGCCCAAGGTAAATCATTGGTGAATATAGAAAAAAGTAAAGGTCCTAGGCAACTTCCCTGTGGAACACCACAATCCAAACTTCTGCTATTAGACAAGCTGCCATTAAGATACACCTGTTGTGATCTTGAGGACAAATAATTCTGTATCCACATTAAACTTGAAGTATTAAAACCATAACATTTAAGTTTCTCAATTAAAAGAGAGTGGTCAATCATGTCAAATGCAGCACTAAAATCTAACAGCACAGCTCCAACCAACATAGAATTATCTATAGCATTAAGCCAATCGTCCGTCATTTGTATAAGAGCCGTGGACGTAGAGTGGCCCGTTCTATATGCATGTTGAGAATCAGTTGCTAGCCCATTTGATTGAAAGTAAGCTTGAATTTGTGCATACACACATTTCTCCAGTATTTTACATAACCCAGGTAGGATGCTTATTGGTCTAGAATTGCCCTCATTTAAAGCCAATTTGGTATCCTTATGTAGAGGAGTAACCTTAGCCACCTTCCATATCTTTGGACACAGGCCCACTTGTAAACATTTATTAAAAATATGACAAACAGGCACTGATATGATACCAGCAGTCATTTTCAGTAATTTACTATCCAGGTTGTCTACACCAGCTACTTTGTTGTCAGGAAGAGAGTGTAGTAACCTCTCAACCTCACTGACTTCAACCTGATGAAAATTGAATTCACAGTCCTTATTATCCATTATAATATTCCTAATGAGGTCAGCTGATTTGTTGTTATTGGATATATGCATACCATGCCTTAATTGAGATACCTTGTCAACATAATAGTTATTAAAATGATTGGCAATGTCACATGGCTTAGTGAGTACCAACCCATTTGATTCCACAAAAGGTGTACAGACATTGTTCTTTCTACCCATGATTTCATTCAAAACATTCCATAACTTTTTGCTATCATATCTCACATCATATAACCTCTGTTTGTAATATTCCCTTTTTTTCAGTTTGTTTAACTTTGTGACCTGGTTTCTTAAGGAACAGTACTTATGCCTGTCATCAATTAAACCAGAGTTGACGGAGGCTTTTTTAGCCATGTCTCTTTCTGTCATTAAACTTCTAAGTCCATTATCAATCCATGGGGCAGACTTAGTTTTGACAGAAAACTTCTTCAAAGGGGCATGCTTGTCCACAACACTCATGTACATTAACATAAATAAGTCCAGTGCAGCCTCAGGGTCTTCCTCACTGCACACCTCGTTCCAATTTAAACAGGATATTTCATCAATAAAACATTCTTCATCAAATCTCTTATAAGACATTGTAAAAATAATTTTCCCTTTAGGTTTAGGAACCCTTGTCTTTCTAGTGACAGATATTATATTGTGGTCAGTAAAACCTACAGGAACCGAGACTGCTTTGGAGCATTGGTCCGGAACATTTGTATAAATATGATCAATGCATGTAGCTATAATAATACCATCACTATTACTACCTATTCTCGTGGGAGGGGGAACAACTTTTGGACAGATTGCAAGCATTTAAAATGGATAGTAACTTATTTTTGTTTGTACACCCCTGTCCCAGCCAGTCAACATTCATATCACCCAGTAAATAGATTTCTCTATTCGCATCTGATATCCTGTCAAACATCTCACATAACTCCTTCAGATACAGAGCATCAGCACTAGGAGGCCTATAGAAACAGCCTACTAAAATTGGTTTCAAATAAGGCAGATAGACCTGCACACAAATAGCTTCAATACTCTCCCTCATCAAATCATTGCGCACTTTGATAGATAAATGATTCTGAACATAAATAGCCACCCCACCCCCAAACCTGTTCCTATCTTTCCTAAAAATTGAGAACCCCTCAATGGCTACAATTGAATCAGAAAAGGAATCATCAAGGTGGGTCTCAGAAATGGCAAAGATATTAATAAAATTATCTATAAGATATTAATAAAATTATCTTTGATAATACACTCTACTCTACTTCCTGATACTTATTACGCAGGCTGCATACATTCACGTGAGCTAACACCAGGCCCCTATGAAGGCCCAGCTTAGTGCAGGACATAACAGTACTGGAAGTAGTCATGACACAGGCCAAACCAAGATACTAAAAACACCCACGAATGCCCATTCTAAAAAAGCCAGGGGGTAACCTTTGGGTCCCGATACAGCTGTCCATTTATGTACAGCCTATCCACTGTTAGTGCCACTCTCTTGTTCTGGGCTCGGATCTCTCTCATGATCGGTGACAGTTTCTTTCTCCTATCGTTGATCTCAGCCAGGAAGTGGTCATTTAACCAGAGAGAGGTCCCTTTCAGCTCCTTTCCTCTGCTTTTCACCAACTCTTTGTGCTTAAAATGCTCAAAACGAGCTATTATGGGACGGACTTTATTGTCCACAGGTCTGCCCATTCTGTGCACTCTGGAAAAAGTTATGTCTCTTACCACCTCCGGGGAGAGCTTGAGTTTATCCGACATGAACTCTCTTACAGTTTTTTCCGGATCGGCGTTGCCCTCTCGGATCCCCGAGAAAATGAGATTGTCTCTCATGTCCCTGCACTGTATATCCAACAGCGTGTCTTTAATGCGCCTATAGTCCGCTGTAAGAAAGTCGGTAGATCTCTGCATGTCAGTCATCGCACCTCTCAGAAGGACATTATCCTTTCTTAGATCCTCAATCTCCTTCTGACTGAATTCCCGGCTACTTCTCAAGTCACGGATGTCCTGCTGTAGTGCATTCAGAATATCCAGCTTGCTCAATCTCGCGTTGATCGATTCCAATACGGATGCGTCCACCTCCATGCTACCACCCGGCTCACCTCCGCTATCGGTCGAGCCACGCTGGGATCGGTGTCTCCTGGTTGGTTGTTTGACTTTACACGCAGCCCCACCAGACACCTCCTTCTTGTCACTCTTTTTGTTGGTCATCTCAACTGTGACTGTCCAAAAACCCGGTATTCAAACGTGCGATCGTTAAAATGTCAAGCTCAAGGCGAGCTGGAGGTTAGCGACTGGCTAGCTAGCCACCTGGCTAAAAACAAACCAGGCTAGCTAGCGGTCGGTGAAGTTTTTAAACAAACAAGGACACCTTGATCACTTTAAAATTGTCCATAAAGTGTCCATAAAAGTATCCAGAATAGGTATCAAAAATAAAATATGGTATATTTGCGACCTAAAATTGGATAAAAACGCCGATTTCTGCTCGCGGCAATGGAGAAGTTGACTTCAGACGTCACGTCACGTCATGTTGAACCATGAAAATCTAAAAAGCCATTCTTGGAGAGACGCTCAGAGGGAACCGCTCCTGGAGAGACCCTTCGGAGGAAGACCCTGTGGAGCGGACTAACTGCTTGGTTTGGTAGCTGAGACGGTCTTTGGATGTTCTAAGACGATGAATCTGAAAATCAGGAGACAGGAAACAGGATACCAGGAAAGCAGGGAACAGGCAACAAGATTCAAGGAAAACTGGAGACAGCAAACGGATTTGTATTTTAAACCACCTCGGATACTATATCCTCTTGAAAATGAATCGAGCACGCGAAATGGACATTTAAAGTGACTTTTATCTCCAAGACAATACATCGGTGACACACTTAGCTACTGAGCTAACGTGATAGCATCGTTCTCAAATGAAGATAGAAACAAAATAAATAAACCCCTGACTGGAAGGATAGACAGAAGACCAACAATACTATTAAACCATGTACATGTAACTACACGGTTAAAAATTCTCAGCCTGGTAAGGCTTAAAAATGCTGTTGCTAACGACGCTAAGGCTAATTTAGCAACTTAGCAACCGGACCTCACAGAACTATGATAAAACATTAGCGCTCCACCTACGCCAGCCAGCCCTCATCTTCCCATCAACAGCCGTGCTCACCTGCATTCCAACGATCAACGGCGCGACGAAGGACTTCATCCGTGGGTTTGGCGGCAAGCATCGGCTAGGCGTAGTAAGTAGTCCTTGTTGTGTTGTTGTAAGTATTGTACTTAGCCGCTAAGACACCGATCGATCCCACCTACAACGTTCTTCTTTGCAGCCTCCATTGTTCATTAAACAAATTATAAAAGATTCACCAACACAGATGTCCAGAATACTGTGGAATTTTGTCGAACAAAACAAGAGGCTTTTCTATCGGGTCCGATGGGGTCAAACCACTTCCGTTGCTTTTGTGACGTCACGCGCATAAATCATATCCAAAGGAGTTTTTCAACCGGAAGTGTGGCGGGAATTTTAAAATTGCACTTTATAAGTTAACCCGGCCGTATTGGCATGTGTTTCAATGTTAAGATTTCATCATTGATATATAAACTATCAAACTGCGTGGTTGGTAGTAGTGGGTTTCAGTAGGCCTTTAATACGTCCTGACCATGTAAGGGGATGTTCATAAATGTACGTGTCCCTACACATTTGTTTAGGCCATAACTAACTGTTGGCGTTGACTTAAAGGTGCCATATTATGCAAAACCAACATTTCTAACCTGATGGTACCTGCTTATGTGTATTTGGGATCTGCATAAGTACCGAAAATTTGAAATCAAACCGTGGAGCCATTGCAGCGATATTTATAAAACAATGTTGCCTTCCTCTCTACTAGCTCCAAACAGTCTGTTTGGAATTTGTCAGTCCTCTGACGTCATATGTAGTCCTTCCCACAGATGGGGCTGTCCCTTTGGATACCAAGGGCCAATTTACAAGCCTTTATTTTGTGAACTAATATAGTCCACATGTGATGTCAAAATTAATGGCCATACCTTATTACCTGCATGCAGCGATATACCCCAATTACCCCAACTAGTGGTCTGCTCGCTGAGAAAGGAAAGAACATTTTCAACATATGCAGAAACAGGGTGTAATGTTATTGCAGTTACTACACATGCAACATGAATTTTGACTACTGGAAAAACTGCACCTCCATTTTGGAAAACAATATGAAGTTTTGAGGAAACAACACTCAGAAGTTAGAAGGAAACTTTTAGGGCTGTATGCTTAACTTTTTTACTAGTAGCAACGGCGCTACTAAATGAAAAAAAAATTGTCGCACAGAAAAATGTATGTAGCACAGAAAAAAATTTGTAGCAATATGAAATGTCTTAAATATCACAATTTCGTCATTACCAAACAATTTGCACATGTGCACTCATACATATAAACACAATGCCACCATAAGGCTTACTGCAACACTCAATTAAACAGAGAGGGACAAGCGGTAGAAGATAGATGGATGGATGAATATCCCTAAACTGTGCTAGCACTGTCGCTAACACGAGTGTAAGGCTGGGCGATATGGATCAAAACTCATATCCTGATATTAAGTAGTTTGGCCCATAAATTAACCCAATAAATGGAAATATCCGTTGACTTAAATAAATATCTGCACCATGCCTTGATTTAAAATTTTCGGAACTGATAGGGATCCAAAAATATACAAAAACAGGTACAAAGAATTAAGAAAAGTAGGTTTTGCATAATAACTTAAGAGTTGTTTTAAAATAAGAAAAAATAAAAAGCCTTGAAAATAATACAAGAAAAGTCAAATATAACCTCCAATCATCTTTAAAAAAAAAATGTTTAGCTATGCTCAATTCTTCAGCTAACAAAAACAAAATAACAAAATGTGATATAATATGCCCTGGTTTAAAAGGACATGTTTAAACATCAGCAGCAACATTAAAAATAATTGACCATTAACAATGGTGTTCTTTTATAGGTAAACATTATTATAGGATATACACACAAAAATTTTAGCCAGGAACGCCAACCTACCAACTGCTTCATGATGCTGTGTGACAGGCTGTGTTGCAAAAAGTACTTTTAAAAAGTAATTTGTTATAGTAATTTAATTTACCAAAAAAAAAATGTAATTACTAACATAATTACTCTTTAATAAATGTAATTAATTACTAGGGAAAGTAATTCATGGGTTACTTCAAAAAACTTCAAATATCTTGCATTATGAAGTTGTGATAAGCAGTGTGTGCGTCTGTGTGTGTGCCTTTAAAAGGCGGTGCCTGATGCCTCGTGACGTGCGACACCACCGAGTGCTCAGTTCTATTTGTACTTGGAAGTCGGAATTTCAACTGGAACGCCCCTGAGGTCGGATTTCCGAATCGAAAAGTTTAAGCATTCTCACCACCCCCGGGTTCGTTTAAAAAATGGCTGCTCTGCATGTAAATAATGATGTCGGCTTATATAATATCCATTATTAGCACTTCTAGATGGATTTAATTTAGCAAAATTCGATGAAGGGGTTGAAATCCTTATTTTTTTCAAGTGGCATGGTCTGTTTTTAGGCACATTTGCGAGTAAATATGTCGCTCCGTACAGCCCGGATTTTACAAATATGTCCATTAACTGGACTATTTTCCTGAATCTAGCACTAAATATTGCATGCTTCAATCAGCCGCAGGTTTACTGAAGGCTGGCAATCTCCTCTCGGTCATCTGTGACACAAACATGAGTGTGCCCTGTTGATGCTGTGAAAAACATTTGTCCCCTCGAATGCGGTCGATAAGTAGGCAACTTAAAAATCCTGAATTAACTTGTTCCAAGTAAAGTTGCTCACACGTTGTTGTGTCCAATCAAAGAGCAAACCAGTTTTTGCAGCCTAATGCCTATTGACTTTGTGCAGAGGTCTTACATTGAATCAATCTCCCAGCAGAGCACACAGGAAGCCTATTGTTAATATCGGTTGTGTGAACATGGCTGACTAATGTCTTTAGGTGTGTGTGTGTGTCATAATCCTTGCCTTCTTCCCCAGTTTCATCCCTCATCATTATTTAGTCTCTTCTTTTCCTCTCCCAAGTCCTCTCGTGTCTTTGCGAGTGAGTGATGAGGCCGGCAACTGATCCATCTGTCACTGTTTGTGTGCGTGCACAGGTCACATGGAGCCGGCTGGGTGGCCTCTGCCATGCAGGTGCGCATGAGTGGACGCACACAACTCCAAAAGCTGAGTTGTGTAACGATAGCGTGTTCTCAAATATGTGAAAGTTTAGGGGAAGTTTCAGCTAATATCTGCTTGGTTTAGTGCAGTGGTTCTCAAACGTTTTCTGTCAGGCCCTCCCCCCCTTCACACGCCAACAAAAGCCACAATAGTCACATAATTAATCAGGTTAAATTAATTGACTAACATAAATGTATTTTCCAAAAAGATAAAACATCTTAAAGTATATAACTCACTTTACAATCTGTGCAAAAAATGAAAGAAAATGCAGCCATTTGGTAAAAAGATGAACAGTTACCTTGCTAAAAAAAAATAGTTTTATCACAGCGTTAGTGGCTGCAATGAGCCTGTTTTGCACTGCACATTTTTTTCAAAGCGGGGTTGCAGGCTTGATACTGCCACTCTTAAGTCATGCTCAACGTTGAGTTGAGATTAGAAATTAGGGTAGCTAGCTACTTTCTGATATTCAGCGCGGTTTGTGTCTTCTGCTTTCTGACTTGCGGTGGCGTGACTCGCGGTGGGTGAGCGGGACAATGCGATGTGTTTATTACGTCGGCAAAGAGATGGTGTTCCGCCGTAAGAGATATTATTTATTCCTTTTTTTTATAGTATGTTTATTTGATGCTTGTCCTGGATTTTAAATGAAATTACATATGAATGTGTATAAAAAATAAATAAATAAATAAACTATTTGTTAAAAAAAAACGTATCTTCCCCAGTCAGCTTTGAGAACCACTGGTTTAGTGCATAAACAAGTTGCATAGAAATGAGCCCATGCAAAGTTAATGCGTTGTAGCTGCCAGTGTGTTTGGAGCACCCCCTACTGAAGTCAAGAGGAAATGCAGCAGGTTTAATGGTCCTCACAGCTTGCATTTTATATTATTATTATTATTGAGTGCAGGCTCTCTTCTGCAATCCTGTTAGACGCTCAAGGTGACGAGGGCTGTCATAGAGACCCTTGATCGTTTGTTGAGAAGGAAATGATGAAATCGGCATGACGGCACATCAAAGTAAAAGCTCGGCAGACAGATGTGCGTCTGTCCCCCATGAGGGTGTCCTGTGAATAATTTGCCCTCTTAAATGAATGTGTTGTCACACAAAGTAGCACAGCTAACGGCACCCTGCAAGGAGTGTGTGAGCAAAGTGATGAGGGCTTTATTAAATTCTAACGCAATGTGCCTTCATATAAGGCCTAACAGGGTGAAGATGGGGGTACAATTTGACTTATTGCATTCAAAACTACAAACACCCTTCGAACAACAGCTACAAAGGCAGTGTAGTAATAAAGAAATACATATATTTATCATTGTGGCAGGGTTGTATACCTCTGATGGATGATTTGATACACAGATTTATGGGTTACAATACAATTAAAAAAACAATATATTTTAAAAACAGAACAATCCGATAAGATTCGATACAGTGTGCGAACGATTCGATAAGATTCAATAGAGTGTACATACCGATTAAATTCTACAGTTAAAAACTTTTAATTTATATATTTTTTTACACAAAAGAACAAATCTATTCTTTCTTTTGCATACGCTCCCTTAGCATAAATAGTTTGGACCTCGCCACTGAGCACTCAAACCAGATCTGTTCAATCTAAATCTGTGAGCATGAGCTGATGAAAACTACTCCGATCAGCAGGTCAAACACCTTCCAAGACAAACCTCCATACTGCAACTTCCTGAAGAACCCCCAAGGTAGGGAAGGCTGATATGGCCTAAAATCTATATGCTAAACAATATTTTATTTGTTATATAATAAATAATACAATTTTTAAAATAGGTTACAAAGTCACCTAATTTGGCGGCTGGCATATGCAGTAATATTGTGTCATTTCCTGTTGTATTATTTTATCAAAAAATATAACATAATAATCTACTTGTTAATTTGCTGTAAAAAGCTCGTTATTTTCAGTTGTGACATGGTTCTGTCTACACTTCTGTGAAAATGTAATACATAATTTCTTCTGTTGTTTCAATACTTTACATTAGTTTTTGGTGATACTACAACTTTGGTGATGAATACATTAGGTCAGTATTGTTCATACCGACACTGATACTTTATATTAAAAAATGTTTGATCGCAAATACAATCAGAAAAAAAAACATGGTAGTTTAATAATATCAATTAAAAAATATTTAAATTGTTTCCTACAGTTGGTTTAGATTGAAACCATTTGGTTTTTGCTCTTAAAGTCCGCCTGTTTCCAGGGACTTATTTTTAGTTTGGGAACAAAAACGATAAAGATTTTGACATTCAATCAATCAATCAATGTTTATTTATATAGCCCTAAATCACAAGTGTCTCAAAGAGCTGTACAAGCCACAACGACATCCTCGGTACAGAGCCCACATACGGGCAAGGAAAACTCACCCCAGTGGGACGTCAATGTGAATGACTATGAGAAACCTTGGAGAGGACCGCATATGTGGGTAACCCCCTCCTCTAGGGGAGACTGAAAGCAATGGATGTCGAGTGGGTCTGACATAATATTGTGAAAGTCCAACACATCAGCGAAAGTCCAGTCCATAGTGCGGCCAGCAGGAACCATCCCGAGCGGAGACGGGTCAGCAGCGTAGAGATGTCCCCATCCGATGCACAGGCTAGTGGTCCACCCCGGGTTGGGAGCAGAGTAGAGAAGAAAAGAAAAGAAACGGCAGATCAACTGGTCTAAAAAGGGAGTCTATTTAAAGGCTAGAGTATACAAATGAGTTTTAAGATGAGACTTAAATGCTTCTACTGAGGTAGCATCTCTAACTTTTCCTGGGAGGGCATTCAATAGTATTGGAGCCCGAATAGAAAACGCTCTATAGCCCGCAGACTTTTTTTGGGCTCTGGGAATCACTAATAAGCCGGAGTTCTTTGAACGCAGATTTCTTGCCGGGACATATGGTACAATATAATCTGCAAGATAGGCAGGAGCTTGACCGTGTAGTATTTTATACGTAAGTAGTAAAACCTTAAAGTCGCATCTTAGGTGCACAGGAAGCCAGTGCAAGTGAGCCAGTATAGGCGTAATATGATCAAACTTTCTTGTTTTTGTCAAAAGTCTAGCAGCCGCATTTTGTACCAACTGTAATCTTTTAATGCTAGACATAGGGAGGCCCGAAAATAAAACATTACAGTAATCGAGACGAGATGTAACGAACGCATGGATAATGATCTCAGCATCGCTTGTGGACTAAATGGAACGCATTTTAGCGATATTACGGAGATGAAAGAAGGCCGTTTTAGTAACACTCTTAATGTGTGACTCAAACGAGAGAGTTGGGTCGAAGATAATACCCAGATTATTTACCGAGTCGCCTTGTTTAATTGTTTGGTTGTCAAATGTTAAGGGGGTATTATTAAATAGATGTCGGTGTTTAGCAGGACCGATAATCAGCATTTCCGTTTTCTTAGCGTTGAGTTGCAAAAAGTTAGCGGACATCCATTGTTTAATTTCATTAAGACACGTCTCCAGCTGACTACAATCCGGCGTGTTGGTCAGCTTTAGGGGCATGTAGAGTTAAATGTCATCAGCATAACAGTGAAAGCTAACACCGTATTTGCGTATGATGTCACCTAGCGGCAGCATGTAAATACTAAAGAGTGCAGGGCCAAGAACCGAACCCTGGGGAACTCTGCACGTTACCTTAACATAGTCCGAGGTCACATTGTTATGGGAGACACACTGCATCCTGTCAGTAAGATAAGAGTTAAACCAAGACAAGGCTAAGTCTGACATCCCAATACGCGTTTTGATACGCTCTAATAAAATATTATGATCAACAGTATCGAAAGCGGCGCTGAGATCAAGAAGCAGCAACATAGATGACGCACAGAATCCATCGTTAGCAATAGATCATTAGTCATTTTTGCGAGGGCTGTCTCCGTAGAGTGATTTGCCCTGAAACCGGATTGAAAAGGTTCACAGAGATTGTTAGACGCTAAGTGTTCATTTAGCTGCTGTGCGACAATTTTTTCGAGGATTTTCGAGATAAACGGAAGGTGGGACACCGGCCGGTAGTTTACCAAGAGATCAGGATCGAGGTTAGGTCTTTTGAGTAGAGGATGAATAACCGCTTTTTTGAATGCTAGGGGAACGGTGCCAGAGGAAAGTGATAAGTTTATAATATTTAACACTGATGGACCTAATAATACAAAAAGCTCCTTGATAAGTTTCCCAGGAATTGGGTCAAGTGAACATGTTGTTTGTTTTGTTCCATTTACACATTTTAACAATTCCTCCAATGTTATTTCATCAAAGAGAGAGAAACTATTTGAGTGCAGTGTCCGTCGTATATACAGTCGTATCTGTGTTAATAGAACCCAGTTGTAGCTGAGATGCATTGTCTTTAATCTCTTTTCTAATGACTTCCATTTTCTTATTAAAGAAATTCATAAAGTCATCTGCTGAGTGGGTGGAGGTATTGGGAGGAGTCCCTTGTTGGGTTAGCGATGCTACTGTACTAAACAAAAATATAGGATCATTTTTGTTGAGGGGGATGAGATTTGAGTAATATTTAGCTTTAGCTGAGGTAAGCATGCATTTATAAGTTATTAAACTATCACTCCATGCTTGATGGAAAACCTGAAGTTTAGTCGCACGCCATTTGCATTCCAGCTTTCTACATGATAATTTCTGGGCTTTAGTTTCTTCTGTAAACCATGGGGTACGCCTTTTAGGGGCCCTTTTTAGCTTTAGCGGTGCTACACTATCAATGGTGTCGCGCAGGGCGTCGTTAAAGTTGTTAGTGAGGTTATCAATAGAGCCGACATAATTTGGGAATGGTGCAATTACCGAAGGCAGTAGGTCAGTAAGAGTCGTCGTTGTGGCAGCATTAATGTTGCGGCTGCTATAATAGTTATTATTATTATTATTAGTTTGTAGACAATGAGTCAGAACTTTGAATTTTATAAGGTAATGATCGGACATTACTTTAGTGAACGGGAGTATCGTAACTTTAGAGGTGGTGACACCCCTGACAAGCACTAGATCTATCGTATTACAGTTGCGATGCGTGGGTTCATTTATTATTTGTGTAAGACCACAGCTATCAATTATAGTCTGGAGCGCCACGCATGGAGGGTCCGATGGGGTATTCATATGGATATTAAAGTCCCCCATTATGATTATATTGTCGGCGTGCGTCACTAGATCAGCAACAAACTCTGAGAATTCACTGATGAAGTCCGAATAGGGCCCAGGGGGGCGGTAGATAACAGCCAGGTCGAGAGGTAGCGGTGTGACAAACCTCATAGTGAGCACCTCAAACGAGTTATATTTATTATTTAGGTTAGGTGTAAAATTATAGTTTTCATTGTATATTAGTGTGACACCCCCTCCCCTTTTAAGAGGACGGGCAACATGTGCATTCGTATAGTTAGGAGGAGATGCCTCATTTAGCGCAAAAAAATCGTCTGGTTTGAGCCAGGTCTCGGCGAGACCAACGATGTCAAGTTTGTTGTCTCTAATGACCTCATTAACTAATAACGTTTTGGAAGATAATGATCTTATGTTTAAAAAGCCCATATTATAGGTAGTGGGCTGCTTTGAGGATTGTCTGTTGAAATTATCCGAGGTAGCAATATTAATAATGTTGCGTTTATTATGCGTAGTGCACTTTAAATAGTTTCGACCATATCTAGGAATTGATACGACGGGAATTTTCAGATTGTTTGCTTGATGCTGCGATAAACTGAACGCATCATAGTTAGCCACCTCAGTAGATTGTATGTCTGCCTCTGACACAGTCACAAAAGAAAAAACATTATGTGAGTTGTGTTTTATTCTAAGATAATTGCTATGTGTGCAGGGATTATCCAGCCTGGCGCCGACTAGTTCTAGTTTAAATGACTTCTTACCCGGACACTCCACGCTTCTTTGATGATTAGCCTTTGTTGTTAGCACCGCTCGGCATCCCCGCTTCTGCTTCCGCTCACACCGCTTACGTCTCCTCCATTGACGGTCTCCGCTAGTACTTGACTCCGCTGCTACAAAGGCCGCTCGATGTAGCCCGCGAAGTATTCCCATGCTAGCGAGGAGGTCCACCGTACATGCATCTTTCAGTCTATAACGACCCGATCTATCCACGTCCAATACATTGATCTAATCACTGTATAATTTACTATATGATACTTGGTATTGTTACTGTCAACATTTGTGTCGATCAGCCCACCGCTGTGAACCCTGTTTTAGCTGTTAACGCCGGTGCGCATGGCGTATTGTATCTTCCTACAATGTGTAGTATCTGTTCTTGTCCTTCAGTGGTACTTGTAATAAACGTAGCTTATTTACTGCCATGGAGGCGAGAATTGCTGACTTAGAAGTAGTTTTGCTCTGTTTAGGGACATTAGCTGCCAGCTTGATAGCAGAGACGCTTCAGTGGACGATGCTGGTATTTACACATAAAACTGTGCATGAGTTATTTTGCGGACATTCCTGGCTCTCGCGTTGTTTTAAAGACAAACTGTCAACCGATTGCTAGTCTCGCGCGATGCTCCGTCCAAGGTTTTACACTCGATGAACTTAAAAATACACAGCTGATTTGATTGTAGTCGAAGCCGAATCGCTCGCTTGTTAAATTGTTTCATCGATTTATCTCTCGCAGCCCTACATTGTGGTTGAAGTTAAGCTGCATCATATTGAGAACTTCCTGGACCTTGCCAAAACTTCTGTGGTCATTTTCAAGACAAATACATTTTACACACACAGTGCTTAAGCGGTTAACGATATACATCAGATTACACCCTCTGAGGAGAGTTTCTCTGGCTGCTATTAAAGTTAAGCAAATGGGTGGCAAAAAAAATGAATGGCCTCCTGAGTGAATTAAGTGTAATTAAGGAATGGGCGATGCAGTCAGTGTAATGGGCATGTTTATGTGTGTTACAATGGATAACAGGTCTACTGTGGCTGGCAAGCAGCGAAGGAGGGAGAGGAAACGGAGGATGGAGAGAGCAGAAGGCAAAGTGAGAGAGTGAAGTCCTTATTCAGGTCTTTTCTGCTCACCCGTCACATCAAGGCTCCAAATCAATCCTGCAAATTGGTTTGTTCCCCGACAAGGTTACAAAATGACGGAGGGATGCGAGTAGAGGGTATGAAGTGAACAAGGAGAGGCAGAATGTGGCATAGAGAGAGGAAACATGCGAGCAGTAAATAGAGGAAGGAGGGAGGTATTTGCGTGGGATGTCCCGGTGTTGACGTATTGTCGAATACAAGCGTGTAAATGTATGTGTTTGTGTACTGAAGGCCGAAAGCGGGGTCGCTGGACCATAGAGGGGAAGAGATCCAGCTGATAGTTTGTTTCAGGTAAAGACATGCGGATGAAAAATGGCATCCTGGCCTCAGAATCCCACTCCAGTAGCCCTGTCATAATGAAATGTTGGCTCCATTTCCCCACATTTCCCTATTCCAAATGTGTAAATTCTTCACTCTTGACCTTTTACTTGTGTGTGTGTGTGTGTGTGTGTGTGTGTGTGTGTGTGTGTGTGTGTGTGTGTGTGTGTGTGTGTGTGTGTGTGTGTGTGTGTGTGTGTGTGTGTGTGTGTGTGTGTGTGTGTGTCTTTCTTTCCCAGGAACACTTTACACCAGAGTGCAAGTTCAAAGAGAGTGTGTTTGAGAACTACTACGTCACCTACTCGTCCATCCTGTACAGACAGACGCAGTCAGGTCGGGCCTGGTACATTGGCATCAACCGAGACGGGCAGGTCATGAAGGGGAACCGTGTCAAGAAGACAAAGGGAGCTGCACATTTTCTACCTAAACTCATTGAAGGTTGGCGCAAAAACAATCAGTTTTCTTATTTTTGTTGCGACAATTGAATTGTAATTGCAATTGTATAACCACTTCACCCTCTAGTGGCCATGTATAGGGAACCGTCCCTGCACGACGTCGTTGAGCAGAGTCCACCCAGGAAGACGCCCAAGACATCCAGTGACTCGCCTGTGCTCCAGAATGGCAAGAAAGACACTGAAACCAAAACGAAAACTTCATCTTCCTAGCGCTTACAGACAAACAGTGGAGGGAAGAAGCCCCCCAAAGGACACCTGAACAGAGTTGCCAGATTAAGGATCCCTTTGAGACTCTTTGGCTACTATAGCGGGTACAAGGCCTCAAAACAATAATTGCTGTCCACTTTCATGTCCGAACCTCGGTGTGAAAAAAAATTGTGAAGCAATAACTTCAAGGAGAGGCATCATAATCTGGGAGAGGTGAATCCAGGGTTTCCCCTTAATGTATTTGATTGTGTCGGTGCGCCACGGCAACATAGCCACAACACTTTAAAAATTTGGAGTTTTACAGGAAAACAAAATAAAATAATACAATGTGTTGTAGCGTCCATAAGAAGACACACTAAGTTTGATGCTCTTTTTAGCTTTTATTGCCAATTTTATGCTAACAACGGGCCCAATTCCAACAAGCATTTCCTCCGTGCACACACATCTGTCTCTGTACACACAACAACACTTTGACATTCTCCGCCAACACTGTATGTTCACAGACCATGGGAAAAATTAACATCATAACACACTAACATACACATTAACACCAGCAGGTATTTACAGTTTGAATGGATATATATAGTCTATTAGTTGCGCACTATTGATTAGTGATGCACCGAAAATAGGGCTGCCAAAAAACTACATACTTTGATCACCGGAACAGCTCAGTCAAAACCAAATGTGATGTCATAAGCGATACGCACAGGATCGTCTGGATCGGAGGAAGCATGTCCGTAATGTTGACATACTTTAATATATCCAAGATATACAGTGATCTACAAAATTTAAGATGACAGTGGCGGCTTTTAAGGAGTGGAAGGCTCCACGCTGCGCAAAGCAAGTGTGACATCAGGTTTGCTGCAATCCAAAAATAGTTATTGGATTTGTTATTCTTGTAGCTAGACCTTTGTGTTTATTTCCGTACCTGACAGCTTCGGCTACAACTGTTGCCTTAATTAGAGGTTGTCACGTGATGAAGGCAACAGTTGTAGCCGAGAGGGTCAGGTACGGAAATAAACACACAGGTCCGGCTATAAGAATAACAAACTGAGACTCACTGCAGTTCGCTTTTTGTCGCAGACAAAGAGCGACAAAAGAATCTCTAAACATGAGTACAGTTTACAAAAACACCAGGAATAAATGCTAGCTTTGTGTTTGATTTTAATTAAAAAAAGGACTAAAAGGATTGGAGAAATCTCTGGAAAAAAAAAATTCTCAACAAATTACATTGTACAATTGAAAAATAGTGCAAAACGATATTTAAGAAAAACATTTTCATATAATTATTAAAACATTTTCAATGTATGTATACATTGTGTTGCCTTTTTAAAGAAAATATATGCATCATCGCAAATAATGTAATGGCGTCATATTGACCACGTCCCTAGCCATGCCCCTAACAACGCCCCCACCGCCACAGATATCTTGGCAATCTAGGGGAAACCCTGGAATCAGATGCTTTCTTGTCATAATCACCAACTATATTTCCCAGTCAGTCCAGCAGCCGAATCTTCCTGCTGTTTCTCACAACGGGTGCAACGGTAGAATGTTGTTTTGGTTTGACTGGTTCTACAGCCATCTGCTTCATCCATGCATGTCTGAAAGTTTGACCGTAGCCCTATTTGTGTGTATGTGCGTGTGCGTGTGTGTGTGTGCCTGTGCGTTCCATTTACCACTAGTCTGATTTGATGAGTTTGTGACAATTTTCTACTCAGTGTTAATGGAATGATCGGCATCCGTCAACTCCTAAATGACAAGCGTGGAAAGCGTCCTCAGTACATTGTGCATTCATACAAATACACTTGATACAGTATAAATTATTTCCCTCACAAATACACACAGGGCGGTGTAGTGATATGAAGCGTTTGACTGTTGAGGAGGATTACAATTAGCAGATGATAAAATGGTATACTTGTTATATTTGTGCTTGTATGTTGATGACATGTTTGAAGCAAAATTGCATGACTGACACACAAAAGATTGAGATGAAAAACAAATGTCTAATTACTTATATATGAAACGCTACGCTATATAGATCACTTTACTTTATTCCCCAAATCATGGATACATGTAATGTAAGCAATATTTGCTCAGTGACCACGCAAGAAAGGGCAAATTATAAAGGCATTTTACTTTGAATTCAATTAACCCATTAAACATTGCCATTATTGCTACATTTGTTCCATGCCAGTAATTATTAAAACACTACTTTCACACCCCACGGAAGCACTTAAAACCTTAATCAAATGGCTAAGTAGACCTTCAGGTTGCCATGTTTGACCAGTCATCCCCCATGGATCACTAAGTCCATTAAATGTTTGACTATTCTTCACAAAGTAATTACACAAATGTTTAATTAAACGGGGACGCTACAAGAACAGAATTAAGACCGTCGTCAGATACTGCTTGGATTGCAGTGCGGAAGATTTTACTGTGATAGAAAAAGAAAAAAAGAGAGAGAAACATTTCACATAGCTCTAACTATTTCATTCTAAGGGCTGGGACATCTATGTTGCAATATTTTCTTATATATGATTGTTGTTTTCAGCGCTAACTTTATTTTAATAAAGAGGCAATAAGCTGTAAAGGGCATATAGCAGCTTGTTGTTTGTGACTCAGGAGGGAATTTTTAAGTCTAAGAAAAAAGTATAAGAAGTGTCAGTGTAATAATGTATAATAGAAAGCATGCAATGATTTTTGGAGTTTAAAGGGTTTGAGGTGGGATGTGTTGGGCAGGGCTAAGGAAAAAACAGAAAACATGACCTTTTTGTTGGTTTTGATGCAAAAACAAAGGAAAATAGCACATCAGGTTTGTACCCTATGTGTTTTGAATGCTTTAAAACATAAGTGGGGGTCATTTCTGTTTGGCTTCAGGCCTCCCCCTGCTGGTGTGGAGTGTAAGTGATTTAGTCAAGGTGCATTTGGATTTGTCATTGCTTTCAGGGGATGCAAAAGAAGGTGGGAGAGCTGTAGCTATTACGTTTGGATATAGGGGTTAAACGCCTCAGTCACTCCTTGCCATGGTTGCTGAGCAGACTGCAGCTAGGGTCAACCTGGGCTGAGCGAGAGAGGCTTACCATCCTGTGGGACTTTCACATCTTGAATGGTAACCTGGTTGGTGTGTACGTGTTTGTGTGTAAGTGTGTAGGACCATATACAGTATAGTGCATCTTCGGGTGTTGTGTGTAAGTTGGGGGAGAATCAATGAGCTCGAGTCCTTGGACAAAAAAGCAATAAACACTATTAACAAGGTGCAGCCATCACTATGTCTGGGATGGGGGGAGAGTGGAATGGAGGAAGGGGAAGGCAGGTGCAGATTAATATTGATATTGAATATGTGCAAGTGTTTACTTTTTTTGCCCTTTGGTGTGTGAGTGTGTGTGTGCATGCATGCTTTACTTTGAGGTGGAGTCCCTTCGCCACATCTGCAATGCAGCAGAAAACACACCAAAAAAAGAGAAAGTAGTGGAGGGAGGGGCAGCGCTGACAAAAGAGTGACGCTGTCCTCTGAGTTTTTTTTGTTCATTATTAGACTTCAACCTCGCCACCATATGTCATTATTATTATTATTATTACTATTATTGTAACTACATATGGGACTGACATGTACTGTATTGCATTATGTCAGCACAGATGTGGTTACACGAGTGACCTTTACACACCTACCTGCACACACACACACACACACACACACACACACACACACACACACACACACACACACACACACACACACACACACACACACACACACACACACACACACACACACACACACACACACACACATAACATACAGGGACTCCCAAGCAGATACAGCACAATAGGTCATCTGTGTGTCAATGCAGTCCATTTTACATTTTTGTTTAGTTTATGAATGATTGTGACTATGTTGTTTCCTGTTCATTCCTTTGGAGTATTTTGTTTGGCCCTCAAAAGGTGGGATGAAAAGAAAAAGAAAAGCAAAGACTGTCTTCCTCCTGATCTGCTAGAATCAACTGGCTGACCTCCTAATCGTTTACCTCGTCACCTGATTTTGACTGCACACCCACCTCCTGTTACACACTTTATAACTTTACTTGTATGTGTCATTCATCGATTCGTGACGGATTATTTTTGTTTTTTGTACTGCATGGACACTTGTGACAAAAAGAGGCTTCCAAGAGTTCATTGTCTTCCAAATGCAAAAAGAGCGCTTTAGTCTTCCAGCTATCAAAGCTACAATGACACTATTTTTGTATACAACAAGGCAAAAAATATATATACATCTATATCTTTCTATAGAAGTATACCCATGACAATGTGGCGGGGATGCAATACTCTAACTGCTGGCGGTCGATTGGTAACCAATGCTGGACACTGCCCCAACAAAAAGGTTGAGATGAAAGACACATTGTGCAGGAATGGGGAGTGGGAAATGGGGATGGGGTGTATTCTAAAGTTACAAAAGCGGGATGACAAGCTTGCATGCTTCACATCATTTACTGGACACAAAGAAACAGTATTTGCCCTCTATTTACTCTTTGAGCTCTTACCTGTAAACACCCCTTGCATTTATTTATAAAATAACTTACACAAAGTCAAGGGAGACGTATTATTGGATATAAATGAATAAAAAAAACTAATATATTTGTATGATTGTATCACTAGTGGTCAGAGTGTTTTTTTATTGTCTTTTATTGTGATAAAAATGCTACATTGCTAACAAAAAAATACTATATTATTATGTATTACACAGTCTTCCATAATGCAGTATTCTTTGCGTGACCAACTCTGAAAAATATTTCAACTTGAGATTGGATTTGTGGCTCTTTGAAGGGAACCATTCCTTTCAAAGAGTCATTCAAAAAAACTGGCTCCTATAGTTTGTTTTTAAACTGTTTTTCTTTTTCAAGGAAACAATCACTGGTACTAGTTATAAAATAAGATTTCGATCATGATAAACACCAACATTAATATATTGGTAGGAATTATTCTGAAATATTGACTATTCTTTTTTTCATTGTAAAGATTCCATAAGGTAGTGAGAAATATATATATATATATATATATATATATATATATATATATATATATATATATATATATATATATATATATATATATATATATATATATATATATATATATATATATATATATATATATATATATATATATATATATATATATATATATATATATATATATACATATTAGGGCTGTGAATCTTTGGGTGTCCCACGATTCGATTCAAAATCGATTCTTGGGGTCACGATTCGATTCAAAATAGATTATTTTTTTCAATTCAACACGATTCTCGATTCAAAAACGATTTTTTTTTTTTTTTTTTTTTTTTTTTTTTTTATGAAAACAATACACAACAATACCATAATAATGAAATACAATTTCAAAACCAAACCCGACCCAGCAACATTCAGAATTGCAATAAACAGAGCAATTGAGAGCAATTGAAGACACACAAACATGACACGGAACAATCTAAAAGTAGTGAGACAGAAATGAATATTATCAACAACAGTATCAATATTAGTAACAATTTCAACATAGCAGTGATTAAAAATCCCTCATTGATATTATCATTACAAACATTAATAAAACATAAAATTAAAAAAATTAACAATAGTGTCACAGTGGCTTACACTTGCATCACATTTCATAAACTTGACAACACACTGTGTCCAATATTTTCCACAATGATTTAATAAGTCATATTTTAGGTTCATTTAATAGTGTCAGAAGATTGTCGACCTTCTATGAAGCCAGTTTGGTAAGTATGAATTAATTTTCCTATTACATTTGATAATCGTGTGGCTAAGATTTTTGCCAAGATTCAAAAGGATTCTCTATTCATTCAATACATAGGATTTCAGCAGGATCTACCCCAGTCTGCTGATATGCAAGCAGAGTAGCAGATTTTTGTAAAAAGCTTTTATAAATGTAAAGGACAATGTTTTATCAACTGATTGCAATAATGTAAATTTGTTTTAAGTATTAAATGAACCAAAAAAATGACTTATTTTATCTTTGTGAAAATATTGGACACAGTGTGTTGTCAAACTTATGAGATGCGATGCAAGCGTAAGCCACTGTGACACTATTGTTCTTTTTTTTTTTTTTATAAATGTCTAATGATAATGTCAATGAAGGATTTCGAATCACTGCTATGTTGAAATTGTAACTAATATTGATACTGTTGTTGATAATATTCATTTTTGTTTCACTACTTTTGGTTTGTTCTGTGTCGTGTTTGTGTCTCCTCTCAATTGCCGTTTATTGCAGTTCTGAGTGTTGCTGGGTCGGGTTTGGTTTTGGAATTGGATTATTGGTTATGGTATTGCTGTGTATTGTTTTGTTGGATTGATTAATTTAAAAAATAATAAAATAAATGTTATAAATAATAATAAAAATTAAAAAAATCGATTTTTTAAAAATGAGAATCGATTCTGAATCGCACAACGTGAGAATCGCGATTCGAATTCGAATCGATTTTTTCCCACACTCCTAATATATATATATATATATATATATATATATATATATATATATATATATATATATATATATATATATATATATATATCCATCCATTCTTTGACAGTGACAGTATCTTCAATTTTCCTTCACCTATGCACATGAGCATTTTAACAATACAGAGAAAATATACAAATACAGTGTTTCCCACACATTCATTTATTTGTGGCGGCCCGCCACGAAAGAATCACGTCCGCCACAAATAAAAAATTATTTATTTTTTTTAATTTTTTTTTGTCCTGTCCAGCTTCTCAGGCAAATCATATAGTTGATGTAGATGCCCATATAGGTAGGCTGTTCAGATTTACTTTACAAAAGAGAAGTGTAGGATACTTCTCTTGTTGCCTTATTTGTATTTTACCACTACTGTTTTCTGTTTATTTGTTACTGACTGTGGCAGGACACCTCTGCCTCTGTTTCACTTTATGTTGCTGGTAAATAATATGGTTGTAGTAGTAGGCTAAAGTTAAATTATTTAGTATGCACTAATTAAAAGGGCAGAGCTCTTTTATCATTAATTAGTAAGTATACATTTTTTTAGCCTTTTTAGAGAAAATCATATTATTGTAGTAAAGTATGCAAATTACTCGGTGATGTCATGGTGACCACGCCCATAGCCACGCCCCCACCGCCACAGGTATCTTGGCAGTTTATGGGAAACACTGAAATAGCAACAATTAAAGGTTTCATATGTAATAATGTGGCGAGAAATGGTACTGCAATCACGGTCAAAATTATGTAGTCCCCTCCCTCTCTCCCTGACTGATGTTGCCAAATACACAGCCGAATCCAGCTCGATCGACTGGGCTACTCCAAGGAACTTCAAACTTCCACTGCCTTTTACTAGGGGTTGAGGTGCTGGGACCATAATAGCTGAATAGTAGGGGTGTAACAGTACACAAAAATTTCGGTTCGGTACATACCTCGGTTTAGAGGTCACGGTTCGGTTCATTTTCGCTACAGTGAGAAAACAACAAAATATAAATTTTTTGGTTATTTATTTACCAAATTTGTAAACAATGGCTTTATCCTTTTAACATTGGGAACACTATAATAATTCTGCTCACGTTAATCAACATTAAACTGCCTCAAGTTGTTGCTCAGATTAAATAAAATGACAAAACTTTTCTTCTACATATAAAAAGTGCAACATTAAACAGTTTCAAGTCAACTCATCATGCTTAATTTATTACAGCATTTGGGAAGCCTGTAGTTGATTTTTATTATGTAAATGTTATATTTGTATCAACATGTGATAGCAGGGACCCTGCCATTCAAAACTAGTCTGCTACATTACTAATGATTAATGTAACTATAGCTGAAAAAAATAGTACAATAGCAATTGGAGAGACTATTCATCCCTGAACACCATGGAGTTCATGTAGGCACACGCACACACACACACACACACACCGCAAAATGAGCTAACGTTACGCTAAAAGCTAATTAGCCTTCACCTCAAGCCAGGACTGCGAGCGAGCTGAGCTGCAGTTTAAGTTTCGAGAACGTCATAGTGATGTTACTAGTAGTTGACTGGGAGGTGTTTATTATAATTTGGGGAGAGTACACTGCCTTATGCTCACCTGCTAAACACATATCTGCTTGACGCTGAAGCGCTGACTACATGCGCTCTGAATATGCACTGCTGATTGGCTGTTACCGCTCTGAATACGCACTGCTGATTGGCTGTTACCGCTTTGTATGTAACCAATCAGATGGTTGTGTGGGTGGGACAATGCTGGGTGCTGAGACAGAGGCAGAAGAAGCAAAGCAGCTTGTTAAGACTTTAGCTTAGAAACTCGTTCGGTACACCTCCAAACCGAACCGAAACCCCCGTACCGAAACGGTTCAATACAAATACACGTACCGTTACACCCCTACTGAATAGACAAGCGTTTTGTCAATAACATAAATCTCTAACAAACACATTTTACACAGAATTAGGCTATTTCAAGGAAGAGGTACGTCATTCCTGCATACAATATCACAACAAATGGTTATTGTCAGTACTATCAGAAGACAAAGACTAAAACAAACTACAACAAACGCTAGCAATGGTTATACTGGTGAAAGGAGTGTAGAGCATGCTTAGCAGGGTAATGTACGGCCAAAACTAAAGAGGAGACATTTTACCAAGATATGCATATAGGCTACACGAATGAGGAATTATTTTATCATGTGATTTAGCTGTTTCACATTGCCATGATGACAGTTGTGCTAATGTTGGAACCCATTTCCTCAGCGTATTGAGAGCAAAATAGGCACTGACACTCCCCATATCCCCATATCCAAATATATTTTGCCCTGTCAGTTCGAATACACATCGACATACAGGCTAACGGGCATACTGTATATTTCCCCCGTTAGCCTATATGTCGATGTGTCATTGACCGGGCTAAGCATTACACTAGGAGTGAAGCGCCATCACACTCAGCATTCGTTGCACAAACATACTAGCTTTGTTAGACAAGATCATAGACTGTATTGCTGGGTATTGTGGCCAAACAGCTAAATTTTTGTTTCATCTGACCACAGAACTTTCCTCCAGAAGGTCTCATCTTTGTCCATGTGATGTCAGATGAAACAAAAATTGAGCTGTTTGGCCACAATACCCAGAAATATGTTTGGAGGAGAAAAGGTGAGGCCTTTAATCCCAGGAACACCATGCCTACCGTCAATCATGGTGGTGGGAGTATTATGCACTGGGCCTGTTTTGCTGCCAATGGAACTGGTGCTTTACAGAGAGTAAATGGGACAATGAAAAAGGAGGATAACCTCTAAATTCTTCAGGACAACCTAAAATCATCAGCCTGGAGGTTGGGTCTTGGGCGCAATTGGGTGTTCCAACAGGACAATGACCCCAAACACACATCAAAAGTGGTAAAGGAATGGCTAAATCAGGCTAGAATTAAGGTTTTAGAATGGCCTTCCCAAAGTCCTGAGTGTGGACAAAGCTGAAGAAACAAGTCCATGTCAGAAAACCAACAAATTTAGCTGAACTGCACCAATATTGTCAAGAGGAGTGGTCAAAAATTCAACCAGAAGCTTGCCAGAAGCTTGTGGATGGCTACCAAAAGCGCCTTATTGTAGTAAAACTTGCCAAGGGACATGTAACCAAATATTAACATTGCTGCATGTATATTTTTGACCCAGCAGATTTGGTCACATTTTCAGTAGACCCATAATAAATTCATAAAAGAACCAAACTTCATGAATGTTTTTTGTGACAAACACGTATGTGCTCCAATCTCTCTATCACAAAAAAAAAAAAAAAAAGAGTTGTAGAAATTATTGGAAACTCAAGACAGCCATGACATTATGTTCTTTAAAAGTGTTTGTAAACTTTTGACCATGACTCTATATAGGGTACATTACATGGGGGTATGGCCATTGTTGCACAGTAGTGCCTTGCTTCTGTATATATTTTGCCCTGTCAGTTCGAATACACATCGACATACAGGCTAACGGGCATATATTTCCCCTGTTAGCCTATATGTCGATGTGTCATTGACCGGGCCAAGCATTACACTAGGAGCGAAGCGCCATCACACTCAGCATTCGTTGCACAAACATACTAGCTTTGTAAGACAAGATCATAGACTGTATTGGACAATATAGTTTACATACGAAATGTGCATTTCCATTTATTATAAGTAATAAAACATAAATGCCTGACTTACCTATCAAGGAGGAATTTAGCAAGTTTATAACTTCCCATTGTTACGTTGAATGGTCCAGTGGTCTAACAATGGGAAGTTAAGACGGGGCCGAAACATGCGAACTAGGAAGCTTCCTATTCTCGCAACTCACAAAATTAGGAGTAAAATTTGACTATACAGAGACGACGGACTGGCCGTTTCCAATGCCAGACCGAGAGCTTTGGAAAACATCAAAAAAGAAATATGCCACATTTTCTAAAATAATGAACTAAGGATCACAATTGAGGCAAACAAACACACTATAAACTTCCTGGATGTAACACTCAACCTGAGCAACAACACATATCGGCCATTTACAAAGCCTGACACCACATTACAATATGTACACTATGACAGCAACCACCTGCCTGTCACAACCAGGAACATCCTAGCCGGCATCAACAGGAGACTGTCTGATTGATTGATTGAAACTTTTATTAGTAGGTTGCACAGTGAAGTACATATTCCATACAATTGACCACTAAATGGTAACACCCGAATAAGTTTTTCAACTTGTTTAAGTCGGGGTCCACTTAAATTGATTCATGATACAGATATATACTATTATCATAATACAGTCATCACACAAGATAATCATCAGAGTATATACATTGAATCATTTACATTATTTACATTATTTACAATCTGTGGTGTGGGATATGGAGAGGGGGGGGTGGGGTTAGGTTTGGTTGGTAACAACACTTCAGTCATCAACAATTGCATCATCAGAGAAATGGACATTGGAACAATGTAGGACTGACTAGGTAGGATATGTACAGCAAGTAGTGGACACAGAGAGAGAGATCAGAAAGTATAAGAAAAAGTGTCTACATTTGATTATTTACATTTGATTATTTACAATCCGAAGAGGTATGATGAGGACGGGAGGGTGTTAGTTTAGGGTTGAAGTTGCCTGGATGTGTTCTTTTAGTGCGGTTTTGAAGGAGGATAGAGATGCCCTTTCTTTTACACCTGTCAGCCCTGTCATCAGACAGGGAATCATTCAACCAAGCAACACCTCCATACCAAAAAGCACTCAACAAAAGTGGATATTAACACACCCTCCAATACGACTCACCAGCAACTACAACAAGAAAAATCAGGAAACGGGACAACATACTTTGGTTTAACCCCCCATTCAGCAAAAATGTCAGCAAATATATCGGATACAAATTTCTTGCACTCATTAACAAGCGCTTCCCCCAAAAACATGTACTCAGGAAGATATTCAACAGGAGCACCTTGAAACTTAGCTATAGCTGCATTGACGAATATCAAACAAACCATTGACTCACACAACAAAAAGATTCTGAGCACACACAGACAAGCAACCGCTAAGGACTCCAACGCCACAGATAACTGCAATTGCAGACAAAGGCTTAACTGCCCACTTACTGTTTAAAAACATCAGTAGTTTACCAAGACAGTGTCACCCGCAAGGACACCTCAAACACAGAGACATATAATGGACTCACAGAAAACACCTTTAAAACCCGTTATAACAACCACACAGCATCATTCCGTAGACCCCAACTCAGGAACTCCACAGAACTGAGCGAATAGTGAAGTGAAGTGAAGTGAATTATATTTATATAGCGCTTTTCTCTAGTGACTCAAAGCGCTTTACATAGTGAAACCCAATATCTAAGTTACATTTAAACCAGAGTGGGTGGCACTGGGAGCAGGTGGGTAAAGTGTCTTGCCCAAGGACACAACAGCAGTGACTAGGATGGCGGAAGTAGGGATCGAACCTGCAACCCTCAAGTTGCTGGCACGGCCACTCTACCAACCGAGCTATACTGCCCATACATACATACGTCCATACATATGGACTCTTAAAGACAATAAAATTGATTACGTTATTACATGCCAAATTGTCGCATCTAGCTCACCATACAACAGTGCAATTAAAAGATGTAACCTTTGCCTGAAAGAAATGTTTTTTATTATACACCACCCCAGCATGTCCACATTAAAAAAACGCAACAAACTGGTCTCATCATGCCAGCACAGAAGCAAGGCACTACTGTGCAACAATGGCCAAACCCTCATGTAATGTCCCCTTTATATATGTAACAACCACAAACACTTCAATAAAATCCCCTGAAGAGCAGGGAAACCTGCAAAACAGGCTTGTAGGAATGAAATAGCCTCTGTGTTTTTTGCTGACCTAACGTATATTCCACTCTACCCCGGTATTGAGCACTGTATAACGGATAAACCACAGTAACCTCAACTACATACATACATACATACATACATACATACATACATACATACATACATACATATTTATATATATATATATAAATATATATATATACATATATATATATATATATATATATATATATATATATATATATATATATATATATATATATATATATATATATATATATATATATATATATATATATATATATATATATATATATATATATACATTTGTATCTATATGCATCTATATCTATATGCATATATATATATATATATATACATATATATATATATATATATATATATATATATATATATATATATATATATATATATATATATATATATATATACATACATTTGTATCTATATGCATCTATATCTATATGCATCTATATCTATATATCTATATATCTATATATATATATATATATATATATATATATATATATATATATATATATACATTTGTATCTATATGCATCTATATCTATATGCATATATATATATATATATATATATATATATATATATATATATATATATATATATATATATATATATATATATATATATACATACATTTGTATCTATATGCATCTATATCTATACATCTATATATATATACACATGTATACATATATATATATATATATATATATATATATATATATATATATATATATATATATATATATATATATATATATATATGTTTATATATATATATATATATATATATATATATATATATATATATATATATATATGTTTATATATATATATATATATATATATATATATATATATATATATATATATATATATACACAAACACAGTATATATATGTATTCAGTATATCTACATGTTATATTTATATATAGTTGTATTATTATAGTATATAATAATATTATAATATTCATTATAATGTATATTTATTCATTTATGAAAGAGATGTTTTCTGTTAACATGTTAAAGGTGTTTAATAAAAATAAAAGCATGTATCATGTTGTAGTTGTATGCATGTTCAAAATAAACTCAAACCATAACATATAGATTTCTTACTTTCATGAAGACAAGAATATAAATTGGTGTATTACCTTATTATGATGACTTGCATTGATTAAAATCAGACAGAAGTTACAGTAGTTCCCACTAGTTCAACAACCCTAATTGGCAGTCGGGTGGTGCACACATGCAGTGTGGGCAATAAAATTAGGTTCCCATTGTTCACATAAAAGAGCCATTCAAAAGGCTTGATTCGTTCGCGAACGTCACATTTGTAATTTTAACATGGTGGATGGAGCGACATATAAAATGTGTTCGTTTTAACATTTTAAATGAAAGGCAAAAAACATAAATAATTATGCTGACAAGCGACAACAACAATACTACAAAAGCAAAAACAATAATGATATACAAAAAGACAGTCATTTATTTTATAACTATGGTTGCAAATGTTGTAATAACATTATGTGGCAACCTCTAAAATACTGTACATCCAAATCAACTGTGTATATGAGGCCTATTTTAAGAATAATATTGAACGAAGTGCTGTACAAATAATAGTATTATTATTACAGTTAGAAAACAAAAGTTTAGTGCTGGTCCTCCCTGAGTTGGATACAAATCTGCTGACAGTTGACTTCTATTTGCTTTCCAATAATGCACAAATACCATTTTAATCTAAACAACAACAACATTAGCTCCATTATTTTTATATGTTGTTGTTCCTTCCTTTTCTTTTTTTTCTCTCCTTTGCGGACCTAAACATCAGTATCGCAAGAAGCATGAGGATGTGAGCATGTGACAGAAGCAGGAAGTGCTCCGAAGGCTAGAATCCTTTACTGCTGTCGGATCCCTTCCCATCCGGATGATCAGAGGATGCAGACCATGAATTGGGACACAATTATAATCTATCTCACCATCTTGGGTCAGCCATCCATTTAGATCCAATGTTGTTCTGACACAAAACAGGTTAATTCAACATTTAGTCAATCAAGAAACAAAAAAACAAACGCAATTAGACAGATTACTTCTTAAATTAATTAACTGTGGCTGTTTAGCACCATCAAATTGATTTTAGGTAATAACGTCAACACTTTGCCGTTTGTCACTTGTTGCTGATGCGTCTAATACCGAGAAAACAATCCATTTAACTCAGGCCAATATAAACGGAAGTGATCTATTGTTGATGCAGCTCGCTGTTAACACTTTGCTTCTATGGGAATTAAATTGGCCGAGGACCAAATGGCGGCGAGAGTGGATCATAAATGATTGTGGCGTGTTGTTGTTCACAGTTAAGCGCCAAATCGCTCATTTGTTATATCGCTATCCAGTAGAGAAGGCCTATCCAGCATGTTGTGAAAGCTTGGGCCACTGATCTTGCAAATGCTCCAAAATTCACAGACACCCCAAAATCTTCCTAGATAGATGGTGTATGTTATGGCTGGACAAAAGGGTTACTGTATGTACAGTACATTAGAGGGTTACATTGCAAAACCAGAAAACATGAGTAATAGTGACACCCGTAAAAAATATGTATTTTTGCTATTTACTAATGCACTGGATTATGCTGCTGCATCACTTCTCCTGCTCCAAAACCACCTGCTCGCTTGATGTTTTTTATCATCATTTGCAGTAAAAGTGACTGTTGTAGTCATTACAGTAGATTTAGCACCAATAACCCACCGCATAGGGCCCTATAAAATCTGTTTTATTTTCCATTTAACTTTTTTTCAAATTCCATTTTTTAATCTTTTTTTATTAGAATTTCATTTTTACCATCTACACCAGAGGAGTCCAAACTTTTGTCACCGGAGCAGAGAAAAGTATATATATATATATATATATATATATATATATATATATATATATATATATATATATATATATATATATATATATATATATATATATATATATATATATATATATATATATATATATTTTTTTTTTTTTTTTTTTTTTTTTTTAAATTTTATTATTATTATTTTTTTAGACATCTTTTTTAATCCATTTTCTACCGCTCGTTACTTTCGGTGTCTCCTAGCCGCTCAGTAGAGATGCTCGGTTTGCGGACACAACCGCGGAGTCCGCGGATAATCCGTGGGTCGGGCGGATGCATGACGAAAAAAATAGATTTTAAATAGATTCGGACGGGTGGCGGTTGAACCAATTCGGAAATATATATACATAGTTAAATGTTGTTACCCACATATGAAAAACGAGCAGCACTCTTTGAAACAGGCAATTATTCATCAGGCACTGCTGCAGCGGTCACGCCAAATTTATTCCCCCCTACAAAAACCTTCCCTCCCCATTTACTTCCGGGGCTGCGTCCAATAAAATCACAAAGTTGCCGGGGGTCCTTAACCGGCACGTGACTGTCATGTTTCGCGCCTGCACAAAAAAAAAAACAATAATCAATTTCTTCAGATTCCAGCAGCTGTCAAAGACGAAGTATCCTTCCAGCGACGGGCAGTCAAAGCCGAAGTGCTATCGATCGCTGTCAATGACGTAAGAGGAAACATGACCACGGAAGTAAATGGGGGGGGAGGTTTTTGTAGGGGGAAGAAATTTGGCGAGACACAGCACACCACAACACAACAGAAGAAGAAGAAAAAAATAAAAAGATGGCAACGCCGGCAGCAAACGTGGTACGCGACAAACTAAAAAAGGGAATACTAAAGACCAGGGGAAAAAAATAACAATAATAGTCAACACTTTCTTAATGGAAAAGACAATAATATTATAATAATGATAAATAATATTATCACGCATTAATATCTCTTAGCCTCTAATGCGTGGCCAAGAGATATTAATGCGTGGCACGCATTGAATGTCTCTGCTGCATTGGATCAGTCTCCTTTCTTTAACAGGCAAAAGCTTTCTAACCTCACTAATGCCTTGCATCGTCTATATTAGATATATAACAACGGGTGGGTGGCGGGCGGTTGTGGTTTTGATAAAATGTTAGTTCGGGTGGATGGCGCGTGGATGACGACTTTTGTGACACGGTTGCGGATGAAATAATTGCCTATCCGCGCATCTCTACCGCTCAGGCAAATCATATTGTTTAAAAAAGCATTTTCCCTTCGATAACGTGACATCATCGCGCTCAAAAAAAACAACACAGTATATATGTATATATATTAGGGCTGCAACAACTAATCGATTAAATCGATTAAAATCGATTATAAAAGTAGTTGGTGATTAATTTAGTCATCGATTCATTGGATCTATGCTATGCGCATGCGCTGAGGCTACGGTTTTGTTTTTTTGTTTTTTTTTTAACTTTTATTTATAAACTGCAACATTTACAAACAGCTGAGAAACAATAATCAAAATAATAGGGGTGTAACGATACGTGTATTTGTATCGAACCGTTTCGGTACGGGGGTTTCGGTTCGGTGCGGAGGTGTACCGAACGAGTTTCCACACGGACATATTATAAATGATAAATGATAAATGGGTTATACTTGTATAGCGCTTTTCTACCTTCAAGGTACTCAAAGCGCTTTGACAATATTTCCACATTCACCCATTCACACACACATTCACACACTGATGGCGGGAGCTGCCATGCAAGGCGCTAACCAGCACCCATCAGGAGCAAGGGTGAAGTGTCTTGCCCAAGGACACAACGGACGTGACTAGGATGGTAGAAGGTGGGGATTGAACCCCAGTAACCAGCAACCCTCCAATTGCTGGCACGGCCACTCTACCAACTTCGCCACGCCTGCACGTTGTGTAAACAATACTCAAAATGCCAGACATTTCAGGCATTTAAGAAACTCCGCCCTGACAGCTCCGCAAAAGAGGACATGTCCGGTGAAAAGAGGACGTATGGTCAGTCTACCCTAGCCCGTTAGCTGCTAGCATGCTAGCAAAAGAGGACATGTCAGGTGAAACCGGTCGCTGCTACCATACGTCCTCTTTTCACCCTAACGCAACCCTAACTCAAAATGTCCGGCATTTTGAGTTAGGGTTGCGTGTATTTTCAATGTACGTTCAGGGCTAAGAAGGTTAAAAACACAACAAATTGTGCGCGCAGCAGCATTCGTGAGGGAGGGGGAGAGACAGAGAGAGCGAGAGAGTTGTGATAAACGCGCATGCGTCGTCAGGCTCTGCTTTTTATCGATAGATTTGTAAGATTACATTTTTTATTATCTATAGCAGGGGTGTCAAAAGTGTGCATTTTTGTAACATTTTCCTTGTTTTATTTGGCAAGTTGAAAGAACATGGCGCCAGTATGCTGTTTTTTTTTCAATAAAAAACTGGAAAGGATAGAAATGTAGTTTGTCTGTTTTATATGATTATTAATCGATTAATCGAAGTAATAATCGACAGAATAATCGATTTTCAAATTAATCGTTAGTTGCAGCCCTGATATATATATATATATATACACAGCCGCGATCAAAGGTTTACATAGACTTGTAAAAACATAATGTCATTTTTTTGTGATAGAGTGATTGGAGCACATAATTGTTTGTCACAAAAAACATTCATGAAGTTTGGTTCTTTTATGAATGTATCATGGGCCTACTGAAAATGTGACAAAATCTACCGGGTCAAAATTATACAGACAGCAATGTTAATATTTGGTTACATGTCCCTTGGCAAGTTTCACTGCAATAAGGTGCTTTTGGTAGCCATCCACAAGCTTCTGGCAAGCTTCTGGTTGAATTTTTGACCACTCCTCTTGACAAAATTGGTACAGTTCAGCTAAATTTGTTGGTTTTCTGACATGGACTTGTTTCTTCAGCATTGTCTACACTTTTAAGTCAGGACTTTGGGAAGGCCATTCTAAAACCTTAATTCTAGCCTGATTTAGCCATTCCTTTACCACTTTTGATGTGCATTTGGGGTCATTGTCCTGTTGGAACACCCAACTGCGCCCAAGACTCAACCTGCGGGCTGATGATTTTAGGTTGTCCTGAAGAATTTGAAGGTAATCCTCATTTTTCATTATCGCATTTACTCTCTCTGTGAAGCACCAGTTCCATTGGCAGCAAAACAGGCCCAGAGCATAACACTACCACCACCATGCTTGACGGTGGGAATGGTGTTCCTAGGATTAAAGGCCACACCTTTTCTCCTCCAAACATATTGCTGGGTATTGTGGCCAAACAGCTCAATTTTTGTTTCATCTGACATCACATGGACAAAGACAAGACCTTCTGGAGGAAAGTTCTGTGGTCAAACGAAACAAAGATTGAGCTGTTTGCATGGCCACAATACCCAGTAATATGTTTGGAGGAGAAAAGGTGAGGCCTTTAATCCCAGGATTAATCCCTGATATACATCATTGAACAATTTTGCACAGTATTCAAGTCAAACCATAATACAGTTCTAACCTAACTGCTGTACGTTTACATGTTTTTGAGTAATAAAAAAAAACACAGGAATGCATCAGTTATTTGGTGGCCAAATTAAAAGTTATTACCTGACAAATTAAATTGTTTAAAATTAAAGTTAAAGTACCAATGATTGTCACACACACTAGGTGTGGTGAAATTATTATTATGTGTGACAATCATTGAAACTTTACCTTTAACCCAGAAGCCGATCCCGTTCAATAAAAACATAAGCAACAACTGGGATGAAGAGAAGACTGTTCATTTGCTTTAAAGGCCTACTGAAATGATTTTTTTTTATTTAAACGGGGATAGCAGATCCATTCTATGTGTCATACTTGATCATTTTGCGATATTGCCATATTTTTGCTGAAAGGATTTAGTATAGAACAACGTCGATAAAGTTCGCAACTTTTGGTCTCTGATAAAAAAAATCCTTGCCCCTACCGGAAGTAGCGTGACGTTGTCAGTTCACTCCCTCATATTTTCCTATTGTTTTCAACGCAGCTAGAGCTATTCGGACCGTGAAAGTGACGATTACCCCATTAATTTGAGCGAGGATGAAAGATTCGTGGACGAGGAACGTTAGAGTGACGGACTAGAATGCAGTGAAATACATATCTTTTTTCGCTCTGACCGTAACTTAGGTACAAGCTGGCTCATTGGATTCCACACTCCCTCCTTTTTCTATTGTGGATCACGGATTTGTATTTTAAACCACCTCGGATACTATATCCTCTTGAAAATGAGAGTCGAGAACGCGAAATGGACATTACAGTGCCTTTTATCTCCACGACAATACATCGACGAAGCTCTTTAGCATCTTTAGCATGAGCTAACGTGATAGCATCTGTCTCAAATGCAGATAGAAACAAAATAAATAAATCCCTGACTGGAAGGATAGACAGAAGATCGACAATACTATTAAACCATGTACATGTAACTACACGGTTAATAGATCTCAGCCTGGCAAAGATTAACAATGCTGTTGCTAACGACGCTAAGGCTAACTTAGCAACCGGAGCTCATAGAGCTATGATAAAAACATTAGCGCTCCACCTACGCCAGCCAGCCCTCATCTGCTTTGCTCAGCAACACCCGTGCTCACCTGCGTTCCAGCGATTGACGGCGCGACGAAGGACTTCACCAGATCATCCGTGCGGTGGGTCTGCTAGCATCGGCTAGGCGTCTGCTAGCATCGGCTAGGCGTCTGCTAGCATCGGCTAGGCGTTTGCTATCTGAGTAAGTTGTCCTTGTGTTGCTACAGCCACCTACAACGTTCTTCTTTGCAGCCTCCATTGTTCATTAAACAAATTGCAAAAGATTCACCAACACAGATGTCCAGAATACTGTGGAATTATGAAATGAAAACTGAGCTTTTTTGTATTGTATTCAATGGAGAAGGCATACCTCTGTTCCTCGGGCTACGTCACGCGCATACGTCATCCTTCGAAGGCTTTTTCAACCGGAAGTGTGGCGGGAAATTTAAAATTGCACTTTATAAGTTAACCCGGCCGTATTGGCATGTGTTGCAATGTTAAGATTTCATCATTGATATATAAACTATCAGACTGCGTGGTCGGTAGTAGTGGGTTTCAGTAGGCCTTTAAAAATGAAAAGAACATAATATTTTTTAAGCTATTAATTGATTCCACTACCTCCTTGAGACAGATGGGATGGTCACAGAATTCTCGGTCAGCTGTGCTGATTGATTTAGTATCAGTTAAGGCATCCATAAACGAAACAGCATCACTTTCACAGTATTGACTAATGTATACTTTTTTGTAAAATTGAGAACAATAATTTGCAATCTGTTTTGCATCATTGCAAAACATATCGTTTATTTTCAGTTGATCAATGGTGTTATTTTGAGCCTGCGATTTTTCTAATCGAAAGAAATACACAGAATTTTGTTCACCTTCCTCCATCCATTGTTTCCTAGATCTTACAAAGGCTCCTTCTGCTTTTGATTGATACATGTTGTCTAATTTACTTTGACTTTCTAAGAGCCTTTCTTTTTCTTCTGCTGACATATTACCTGGACACAATGCAGTAATGATGGAAATCACATTTTCTTCCTCAGATCACTTTTCTTAGCTAGATTACTGCAATATTTTCTAATAAATGTTCGTACCTCATATTTAAGGAATTCCCAATTACTACCATACATTGTTTGCGTCTTGGCTTTATTCCAAAAAAGTTGTATTAGTTCTTTAATCCTCATTTTAACTGCTTCATGACATAAAACCGAACTATTGAATTATTTGGATAATTGTGAAACGGAGGTAGAGAGATGTGAATCTGCATAGCCCTATGATCAGTGAAAGGAGTGGAGAGAGTTTTAACATTAACATTGTCTTGCAGTCATACTTGCCAACCCTCCCGAATTTTCTGGGAGACTCTCTAATTTCAGTGCCTCTCCCAAAAATCTCCCGGGACAACCATTCTCCCGAATTTCTCCCGATTTCCAGCCGGACAACAATATTGGGGGCGTGCCTTAAAGGCACTGCCTTTAGCGTCCTCTCTCACCTGAAAAGGAGACTATTATATATGTCTCCGTTATCCATAGGTTTATCTATAACCCATAAAGTAGGCAGGCACGGAGCTATTTCTCAGCATGTGTTTATTCCAGCTGGCACGTTAATACATTGACACACAACATCCAGATTCCCATCATGCATTGCTTCAAAACTACGGCAAGTAGTAATGTCCAAAAACATAACAGAGACGAAGCAGAAGAACGAAGAAGAGACAGTCATGGCGACGACGAGTAAGAAGAAGAAGTACGTTTGCAAGTTCCAAAATGATTGGAAACAAGAATTTCAGTTCATCCAGGACAGCGCGAAGGGGGAGGGTTATGCTGCCTGCAAATTTTGTAGATCAGACTTCTCCATTGAACTCGGTGGCCGTATGGATATAGTCACTCATGAACGGTCAGAGAAGCACAAGGCGGCGGCAACGCAGCACCGGTCCCAGCCCAGTATTATGGGCCACCTTGCTAAATGGAGACCCGAGGGTGTAACATATGCCGAGACAAAGATGGCTATGCTGATAGCTGCAAGCAACATCCCGTTCTCATTTGCAGATGTTTTCAACAAATCCGTGAAGGATATGTTCACAGATTCAGAGATCGCTCGCCAGTACTCAAATGGCAAAACAAAGGCTACTCAAATAGTGAAAGGTAAGTGGGTTTTTTTAAGTAAGCAGCAAGTACAGTACAATTAGTAGAACAACTGTGTTTATTACTGTGTACTGTACTATATATATAAGAAATACTTGAATTTCAGTGAATTCTAGCTATAAATATACTCCTCCCACTTAACCACGCCACGCCCACCCCACCCACCTTAATCCCCCCCCCCCCCCCCCCCGCCCCCCAATCTCCCGAATTCGGAGGTCTTAAGGTTGGCAAGTATGCTTGCAGTGCGTTATAAATTAACCACATGTCTATTCTAGATTTTTTTTAGCCTGACTTATTAGACCAGGTAAAGGATGTCTTATCAGGAATTTATATATATCCAGGCATCAATTAAATCAAACCTTTGCATTAATAATTTTTCATTTGAACTGACACTATTTTGAGAGCCTGGTGGCCATCTATCAAGTAAATTGTCAAGGACAGTGTTGAAATCACCTCCTACAAGTATACAAGCATTTGGAAATTTGGCAAGACAATGTAGAATTCTATTTTCCACCTCACTAAATAAAATATTATTATCAGGCACTAAGTTATATCCATAAATGTTAACAACTATAAAGTTAGTTTTCTGAATCTCAAAAACCTGGCAAATATAATGGCCATTTTATCATAGTCACTATGACGCAAAAAAACCCCTGGAATATTGTTTTTGAGTGTGCCAACTCCACCAGAACGCTGTGATGCATGAGAGCACTAAATCTCATTACCCCATTGAGATCTCCAAAACTGTACATCATCATTCATACTGTGTGTCTCCTGTAAAAAACATAGATCTGTTTTACATTGTTTATGAAATAAAAATAGAGCTTTGCGCTTCATGTTCTGCCTTAACCCCCTGGCGTTGAGAGAAACGATAGATAAAGACAAAGTTAAACAAAATGAATTAAAAAATGCTTTGAGTTAGAAACAAAGCAATTAGATGCTGCGGGAACAACATCATAATATTCAGAAAAGGGCAAAAACTTGCTCATGCCTAAGTTGTAACTCCATCCATTCATCCATCCTCTTGTACCAAAATAAAGTCAAGAGTACATTACTGTCTGAAAGGTGTATCTTCAGACTAGAAAAGGGATTTGTCTTTTGTCAATAAATGCTCGACCACCAATTTTCCCTGCCTTGCGAGCTTTATCCACCAGTGGCAATAACTTCATTCTTGCTTCTCTGTCGGCTTTACAGAGATCCTCAGCGAAGCGCAGCCCGTTGCCTCACAGGTAAGAGGTATTTTTTGCAGCGGCCCAGACTGCAGCTCTGTGCACCCGTTAGGAAAACTCCAGTAAAACACACCTATTACCTTTCGGCTTCTTCATTTCAACGCGGTGCACAGTGTCGATAACATTCGGGAGCCGTTCAGCATCAGATGGCAACAGAGCCTGGCAAACTCGGATAACCTCTTCACGTACATCGCTGTCCTCCACATGCTCGGCCACACCATGCAGTCTCAGGTTCCATCGCCTTAAATATCTCTCCATCTCGGTGATGGGTTCTTGAGGTACAGTGATTAGTTTCTTATCCCCCTCCACAGCCAGTTCCAGCCCAAAACCTCTCCTCATAATCTCGCTCACTTGTTTGCAGACTTGTTCCACTTTAACATTTATGGCAATTTGAGTGGTGTTGACCTGAATCAACTTCTATAGCTCGTCCGAGCTGGCCTTCAGCTCTTCCGAGCGGGCGTTCAGCTCGTCCGAGCGGGCTTTAATTAACGCGGAAAGCGTAGCGACAATGTCACTATTGTCCAATCCATCTTTTCCTTTTTTAGTGGGAGGCTTCTCCGGTGTTATCAGCAGGGATGGAAAGTCTTCTTCATTCATGAGACACATTTTCATGCTGTCCTCAACGATGCAATAGTCACGGCATTTCTCAAATAGCAGGTTTAAAGCTCCGGTTGTAGCGTTTTCCGCCATCTTTCTCGCCACACCTTTTCTTTTCGAGCCAGAATACGACAACATAGTTCAAAGGAACAGCCTCCAAAGTCCAGCCAAATGAAATACAAAGGGAACTAAAGACTATAGGGAAACTATTAGGTTTCTTTTCAATCATACACGAGCCGTTTTCGCAAGTTTATATTATTTTTAGATGCTGCTCCCGCAAGTAAGACCGTTCACGGCGCCCTCTTGGATCCTCCTGTTTGTGCGTAATGTAAGGAAGCTAACAAGCTAAATGCAAAGATAATCCAGGTTTAGGACCTACAATATTCCTCATAAACCTACTCAGCAAATTTTGAATGATAAAATATTAGGGGTGGACTTGTTCACAAAATCCCTTTTTGGGATCTTGTCACAGTTTTGTGGTCATGGTTTTTCAGTTTGGTGTACATTACTGTTCTGTTTAACGGCCCAGAATACCAAATATCCCAATATTCTACCATTGCCATTTGTAAATTGCGGTTCTTACAAAATATATTATAAATTAAACTTTAAATTGGCTCTTAATGCACTGATCCTTGAATTAATGTAAAAAAAAAATTTAACTTTACAATTTTAAAAGCACATTATATATAATCAACATAACGTGAAGGACAACCTTTATCAGCATTAGCAACTAAGGATTTTCATTCAATCTGATTCATTAGATTTTGCCTATAGTTGACAATCAGTCGAATCTATGGCATTGTTTTTTTAAAGGGGCACATTAACCAGTGGCGTGCGGTGAGGTTAATGTCTGGTGAGGCACTGCATCATCACAGTCAGATTTACAAACATATGAACCCTAAATAGTATCTTATTCACCATGTGATTGGCAGCAGTTAACGGGTTATGTTTAAAAGCTCATACCAGCATTCTTTACACAACTGCAGCACACAAAAAAGCACATTTAATAAAAAAAACATTATGGGTGAGGGCCGACATCCGGGCAACTGAGCTATATACGGGTTCTTCGAGCCATAGCAACGAGACTGGCGTTGAAAACAAACCGTTGCCATTACTCTTTAACCTGTCGACCTACGCTGGTTAAACCCGTCATTCTGCCTCCAAAATGCCGAAAAACTTTGTTGTTTTTGGTTGTGCTAACCACAACTGGAAACAGGGAAAACAAAGGTTGTATTTTGTTCTGCCAAAGCGCGATAAAAGCCCACAGAGACCAGACAAATGGCTCACAGCTTTACACCGGGAAAACGAGGACGGTTCTCACTGGAGTCCCCCAAAGTCCCGGGTCGTGTGTTCGGATCACTTCGTTTCTGGTAAATATAAGGAACAAAAATCCACCTTCTTAACCACAACTTGGCTATACCGTCCGTGCTAATGTTGTACTTGTTGAATTTTTACCTTATAACGTTCGACAGCTGAAGTTGTTGTTGTACAAAAATAACATGCGGTATATACTATATAGTCTATAGCCTAGCTAGCTATTTTTGAAAACCGGACAACGAGAGGATACCAAAGGCAGCGTTAAGATGGACACCACCGGGAAAACGTAAGCCAGGGCGGCCAAAAAACACCTGGCGAAGAACAGTTGTACTTAAACAATACATGTAGCCCTCAAATCTCTCAATATTTTATACACTAACACTTGATCTTGTTGTTGATAACTTCCGCGTCTCTTTCTTAGTAGCGCGCAGGCTAAGCTAACTAGCAAGCTAAGCTAAGCCTGAGAAGCTTTAAAGTTCACTGAGATGAGTCTGACGCAAATAATACATTTTCGTTTTTTCACACGATATGCGAATAAGTAAAAATGCGTAAATGAAGGATTTAACGCCGACTTCCAAGCCACAACGCTCGTTAAATGCTTTTTCTGTCAATGCTGTGTTCGCTGTGAGCTGGTTTGTTTTCAACGAATTCCCGGTTGCTAGGGGATTGGTAGGCGGAAGTGACGTAGGTCCGCCCTCACCCATTTTGGTCTTACCTTTCTTGCTGGACATCCACACAGCCAGCCTTTGCGTGTGTACCACGCCGTTTGAAAAGAACGGGTCTTCTGTCCCGAAGTCAAAAGCAAACCTTTTAGCTCCGGCGTTGGTCTACCTTTTAATTATTACCTCCTGCTTCCATTGAAAGTCCAGTTTAGAAAACTGTTTTATTTTACATATGTAATCCTCCATGTTTTTAATAAAAGTCCAGGCGAGAGGAAATAAACAATGGCTTGCAAACTTTTTTTTTTTTTTCTTCTGCGGCCGAGGAATGATCTCTGGGATCACTACCGCCCTCTACCACCAGGAGGCCGGATTACTGCGAGCCTCAACCAGTACGTCTTTTGCAGCAGATTTATGAATGCTCTGCACAAGAAATACGTTACACACATACAGTTTTTGACAAAATACACTGTACATTATATACCTCAGCTAACTAAACTATGCCATAGTTTACTTAGCTGATATAATTCATATAAGAATACAGTCTCACTGCACAGCAGCTCAGCAGTTAGCCGAGTCATTGTGCACAATCCATGTTGAGGCACAAATCAGTGACGTGCCTCAACTGGCTGCTGATCACCGCACCGTCTCTTCTCAGTATTTGAATGGCAAATGTGAAAATAAAAATAAAAATAATCTAAAACTGGTGAAGTTAAATGGAAAATAACTTTAGTATAATCACTGGATACATATAACAATTTAATTTTTTTTTTTTCTTTTTACATTTTTTTTCTTTCCATGATGGCAGGTGAGGCCCCGCCTCCCCTGCCTCTAGTGACTGCACGCCACTGACATTAACAGACTGTGATGATATGTAGAACTCTATACCGACTGGTCATACAGATGTAGATCCAGCCGCTATACAATGATTTTTCCAAAGTAAATTAAAAAAGGACCTATGATTAGGACTGGGTGAATATATGATCGTGATCATTGATCGCGATTAGTTTAGCATTTTTACCTCGATCAAACATGGCAGAAATGTCTGTTAGAAGATACCGCAGTAGTAAACAGTTGGGCAGCAACCATGCTTGGTATAGTTCTGCACGGAACAATCCGCCTTTATTGACCGTGATCCTGTGTGTCTGTCAATGTCTGTGTGTGTTTGTGTGCATTTGCGTGAAAGTGTTTGTGTTCGTGTGTGTGGCAATCTCCCGTTCCATCGTCGCACAAGTCAGGCTCGTCACGATGTAATTAATGTTCAATCAGCGTTGTGCCTCTTCTCTTTATACAGCTGGAAGTGCAGCCCAGAAGAACAAAATAAAGAAATCTGACTAACACTAGCATAGAAGTTGAAACACAACATTGAGAAGGAGCAGCGACTTCTGTGACGGACTTCAGTCTCACTGCTTGAGTTCACTGTGTGGTGCGCAGTAATCCTGGCCTGAATGCGGATTCGCATGCAATCACGGCTTTGCGACTGAACTATACTGTATTGGTCCCGACTGGGAGAAAAAACACATTTACTAATTTAATCAGAAAATAAACATGTTTTATTAAAATATTTTTAATCAGACTTTATGTGTCTGCAAAGATTCAACTCCTCTGATAAAACATGTACTAAAAGACACTTTTTGTTCAAGTCATCTTTGAGGAATTGGATAGTTTAGTTAATAGGGAGCAGAGCCGAGAAGGCATCAAATTTGACTAACTAGACAAAGTAAAATTTGCAACAAAGTTTTTGTACATGTACCTGCAGAAGGATCATTACATTTGCTAAAAGTAGTGCTAGACTTCCAGGCAAAGTAACATGTCAAGAAGTGGCGGCCTCCCGAGCTCCGTCTCTGACAGCGGCGCGTCCCGACAAAACCTGCATCCTCCATGTAGAAATGTCGATCCATCCATTCATTTTCTACCGCTTGTCCCTTTCTTCCAACACTATTAGTAAATAATACTTGTGCGGGGACAAACAAACAGCTTTTTTAATTAATGGCTAGCTGTTTTTAGACGCATCACACCAGGGCAGAAGGCAGCGACCACTCTGAGCTAGGCTGAAGTGACAGATGAAACTGTAAGCAGGTAAGAGGTATCTCTTATTCTCAAACTATTATTTCTCTGCAAACAATAATTTTTCACTATTTAAAGAAGACATGATGAACGCAATCGACCTATTCTTCCAACACACCCGCTGTACGCGGGGGCCTCTGCTGGTACTCAACTTGCCTTCAAGTGGGGTTTATTGGATGACCATTCAACCGTGAGGTTCATAGTTGAATCAGACTCTTCTGAATCGAATGCTGAATGCTGCAAATTTGCAGGGAACCTCTGTACGTGGAATGCATAGATAGGCAAAACAAAGCAGCACAGACCACAGCAGTTATGATCCTGAAAGGGTGTGGAGTTGACACATACCCTCCCCTCCGCCTTGTAGGCCGTAATTGGAGAAGACAGCATTTGACCCGCCTCGCCTCACTGACAGACAACAGTCCACTCGGAATGAACTCACAGTAAAGATCAGTTGTAAACTGCCACAAAGTAGAAATAAGACTAAAAGACGTCGGATTGGCTAAGAAGCCAGCTATTTTGTCCGGAATTTTTCTTCCCGTCATTATGAACAGCTCAAGTATTTTCCTGTTGGCATGTTGTGTATGCAGCCTGAGTGCACTGGGAGGTAAGAGACATCACACAGCCATGTAGCATGTCTTCTACTTACAACTCACAAGTGGTGCCATCCCAAACGGCCTGGTCTTTGGAGCTGCCCAACTAAAGAACGCCGGCTATACTTTCAATATGAATGCCACAAGTACAACAACATTCACACACAATCTGCCTTTATTTAAAAGGAAATGACCGAGCTTTTCTGGTCAAGCCAGCCAAATAAGCATTTTTGTGAAATAATATACACAGCAAAAACATAAACAGCAAACACGTGCAAGTATATCACATATAAAATATGTGCACATGGACACATTTAATCAGATTAAAAGCCGAACCGGAATAAAAATGCTTCATGTAAACACGCCATTCGGAATATTCTGACCCGATCACATACTTTAGGATAGAAATTTCATTTGGATCAAAAGGGGTGATTTATGCCAATAGTCCTTCATATTGGAGCGCATGAAAACACAAAATGATCCAGACTGCACATGTCTTTGATGTCAGCTATACTTCAGTGGTGGAGGGTGGACTAAATGTAATAGTCTTGGAATCAAGCGATTGTCTTGCTGCTATCTCACCTCCTTCAACATGTAGACAAGTAGCAATATATACTGTTAAGTTTGTTGCTCTAAAACAGAGACTAGCAAAAGCAAAAGTGTAGTCTGCAGTGTCATGTCTCGATGTAACAATAAAAGAAGGGATCAAGTTGTCATCTCAACAAGTTGTTTTATTCACGACCTTACAGCTAAGCAAAGTGCTAACTGCAACCCTCAGGCAAGTACACATAATGTAGTAACATGAAGATGATGGCCATAGTGAAATGTTTCGTGGATAAATGGTTGTGCTAATTAGCCATTAGCGTTTATGTTATGGACATGAATTAAAGATTTATGTATAGATGACTAGGGATGTATACCAAGTACCCCCTGTATTTTTTGGTACCGTTTCCTAATTGGGCCGATCGAGGAAGACAGTTAAGATTCTGGACAAATGATACAGCCGTCTATATTTTTTTTAATCCAGGGGATCATCATGATTATGACCCGCTGTCACATTAACTTCAGTTGCCGCTGCTACGCATAAAAAACAACATGGGTAGGAGCTGATATTCAGCATGGAATAATGACAAATAAGGAAGCAACACCACACAAAAGTATGTAACGCAACAATATTTCCTCTTCAAAAGTCCCTCAAAGTCATGCACGCTAAAAGAGTTAATGTCTGATGTCACTCCATTGCGTTGTGTGGAATCAAAACACACCTTGCTAAAATGCACACCCACTTAACATGCTAATTGATTGTATTTCTAGTGTATATTTTATATGATGTAGCATGTAAAAGGTATGTGCTCTGCACATGAATGCTATACATAAAGAGTATTTCCAGCTGAGTGTAATTGTAATGAACAAAAACAGTGATGGGTCTGTGGGATCTTTACAAGATGACGACATACCTGTATTGCACCTTGCACTGCAAAAATAGTTGTCTTGTTTAAGACCTAAAAAGCAGTTGTTGATAAAGACTTCCCTGCTGTGAGATGTTACATGATGTTGGTGGTGTACAACCTCTTGTGCTGATAAAATGCTAATAAAACGCATTTTTTTCACATCTTTATTTACACCAATTACATATAGTATAGATAAGAGTATTAATGAATACTGATATCAAAAAGGAATATTGATGTTGGTAACGGTATTGATAAAATTCTAACGAAATTCATCCTTACAGATGACCTTAATACAATCTGGCAGGCTATATTCATTTGAATAAGAATAAAGTTTGCATACATTAATTAGATTGCGAATATTCTATTACAGATTGATTGATTTTGTTTGGGGTCTTTTGATTTATCAAAGCAGCTCAAATGCAGTGCTTCAGCTTGTCATAGAACAAGAAACTCTGGTTACTTACTCCATGGTTGGATCTTGACGAGGTGTTGGCACCAGAAGGGCAGGACTGGTTGTGTTTCATCACAGCTGGGGGGACCTTTGTGGTGCTTTCAGGATCCACTCAGCATGGTAGCATTGTCCGATATACGGTTCCTTTGGAACCCCAGTCACCTTTCTGTCTGGTGGAAACCAAAACAATCTTAAATTTGAGGGAAAAGTCACTTAACTTTACTGAAAATGTGAATGGTCTAAATTGTTTAACCTCACACAAGCAGATTATTTTGAGCAGGTTGTGACATTAAAATGCTCTGAATACAAGATAATGCTAATTAAATCTTCAATCCCAAGTGGACCCATTTAATTAACAGTGTCCTATATACCACACAACTACAGAAAGTGACAAATGGTCTTTGTCTCATGATGTACTGTATGGCATTTTTGTCTTGCCATCATGTTAAACATGGTGCTGGTTTAGTTTGTTGTTGGAAACTTTTGTAACCCAGGTGGTTCGGCCCCCTGCCTTTATCACATTCCGCACAGGGACGCAAACCCTGGTCATCCGCATGAAAGGCAAGCATGCTGACCAGGGTTCTCGTCACCGTGCGGAATTGGATAAAGGTAGGCGGCCAAACCATCTGGGTTACAGTGGTGCCGTGACCCGGATGAGAGTGAGGTTTGAAGCGGTGAGTGTAACGGGGGCCAGCCAGTGTGGCTGCGTAATGTGTAACGTACACACTCGGTCACTCTACGACGACTTCAAGAGTGTGCTGACTGCCAAATTAGCCAGCCCAGGCTTTTAGCTGGGTCGTCAGCACACCCGTCTCTCAGGCGGATGACCAGGGATCTCAGTTGATTGATTCCTTCCATCACTGTGTTTGAATAGGCTAAAAATATATGCTGGAGCAAATTTGTGGACTAAATCTTGTTACGTGTCATTGTTCAGGAGCTGCGGATGTGGAGCAGGCTCTGACGAAGGAGGTCTTCACCAACTATAATCTTAAGGTTCGACCTGCTCACACCCCTGAGGAGCGAGTGGTGGTCCGAGTGGGCATGACTCTGTCCTCCTTGGTTGGGCTGGTGAGTTACAATACAAAAATAATAACACTAATAAAGCATAGAGAAAGAAGTGATTGTTGTTGTCCCGCTCTCATGTAGCAATATAAGATAAGCTGTTCCAGTAAGCTTCCCGTCCCCCACTTGGTGCCAGCTGTCCTGCTGACATTCTTGACTGTGTTTTAAATAGACATCCAGGCTTAGGTTTCTATGTATAAATATTAAGGCTGTCAAAGTTAACGCACTAACGCGTTAACTATAAATTTCAATAAGGGCAATCATTTTAAAGCACACACTCCTTTTTGACCATGCCAGAGTGGGGGAACTTGGCTGCAGTTCATTTGCTACTGATGAGTCATAGCAAGCAGATATGAAAAAAGGAAAGGCTACCTTATGGAAACATTAGGTTCAAATCCATGGCAAGTTGTTCTCCTGACAAGAAAGGACTGTTTTTTTGCCATGAGAAGAGGCAACACCACTGTAGCAAACGCCTGCTGCACTCGTCGTTCAGAGGTGGGTGGTACTTCATTTCCATGTTCAGATTACGGTTAAGGTGCAGTGACAACATAACATTTAGATTGTTACTGTGACTGATTTAGTAAGTAAGATGACATAAAAGCTCAACAGAAATGAAAGACGGCCGGCAGGAAGTCGAAAGGAAACTTTTTTTATTGCAAACAGTCGATCCAACATCAAAACATGTCCAGACACTTTCTCAAACCAATCACACACTTTTCCAGCTTCAAAATAAAAGCCCTATGCTATACATCCGGTTTGACTACATTTAAAAAATAAAAATGTCTTACATTACGATCATGCTTTGTCAATAGGGACATGTGCCAGATCTGATACTTTTGTGGCACCGACCGAAACCAGCCGGTACTACCGGGCACTGATTCACCTAAGATCCAGCGGTGCCATGTTTCGGTGCCTGGGTTGCACGTGACGTGACGTCACGTCTGTTTGAATTAGCACATGCGAGTGGCGAGTACTTGCTCCACTTGAGAGGAAAACAGGCGATGTCAAAGCAGATATGCTCTTAGTAATCTTGCAATCCATCAATGTTTCATGACAAAAACCCAACGATGACAAATAGAAAATGCTGTAAAGTGTGGTCCGTCTTTTCCAAATGCAATGCTGATGCAGATTATGCTCGCTGCAATATTTGTAACATCAAAAACAAGGCAAATAGCAGGAATACTTCCAATCTGAGGGAGCACCTGGTTAAACAAAGGATTTTTGTCATGGCTGAAGAGTGCAGCCAAGTTAGATGTACGGCTGCAACTCCTGCATTTGGCACCTTTAGCGACTCGGCTGCAGCCAACAACACAGGGAAATAAATAGCGTTAACATTTGGTGACGATAACGACATCATCCTCTACGTATGCTCCAGGTAAAAAGCCTACTGTAGAAGAATATGTTAGCTTTACTTTTTAACTCTCAATAGTTACAATCAGCTCGTTTCCTTGTACTGTTCTTTGTATTGTTAATGTAAAGTTTTTGCTACACTTTCATTTGTACTTTAATACTTGATACTTGATAAAAATAATTGGTCTTTATTTTCACTCCGTCCTGTTTTGCTCATTTGTTTTTAACTTAATTGCCTTGATTGCCTCCATGGACCCCAAGCACATATTTTCCAGATAGAAAAAGAAAGGAGTACATGAACCGGAGTTTTATTTTGTGCAATACCAAGAAAATAACACTGAATTGTTGTAGTTAAGTGTTTTTATGTTGAAGAACATGTTATCATACAAATAATTGGATATTGTTTTGATATAATGATGATTGATCGATAAAGAGGAATAAATGTGTTACGTTTAAACATTTAAAAATGTCATTACTACACAAAACATTTTTACCACATGTACACACAAAAGTATCAAAAATTGGTACCGTTGAGTACCTGTATAGAGTACCTGTATAGATTACCCAGGTACTGAATCGATTCAAATGTGAACAGTACCCATCCCTGTTTTGTCAGAGATGTTTTGTAATGTTATTTTGTGATATTTGCACGTAAGGAAATGCTAGTACATCAGTTGAAGAATATGGGGGCGGGGGATTATTTTATAACATTCTGGTAGAGTTCTCAATTACAAAATGATTAGCAGGCTGAATATTACATTTGATTAATTAATAGGGAAGGTTCAAACATTGCCACACAGCAATATAAAGGCCATTAACTTGTACACCATGTAATGTACAGAATATCAGAAGCATTTATTCAGGTAGAACTATCACAGATTACAGCTGAGATAGGCTCGTGCCCCCCGCAACCTCAAAAGAGACAAGCGGTAGAAAATGATGGATGGGTATTACCAAACATCTTTGACAATCAAAGCATGATCATAACAATCCACATTTTGTGTTATTTATGCGTGAATCTGTTATTTAAATATGCAAGTGTAGCTTCTTCTCTGAATCCAAGTGCTCCTAAAGCAGGAATACAAATTCTGTATTTCTACAAAATACAAAATATGGCAAGACACCAACACACACCAGGCTTTTTTTTTTTTATGGTTATTAAATCATGTTTGTCCTTTCTGTGTTGAGCCGTTTACAATAGCATAAAGTTTAAAACACATTTCAAGCAAATTAATTGTCAGTTTATGGTGTTAAAACTTGAAAATTATCAGTTTAGGGTACAGTTATTAATGATGAAAAATTATATACATCTGCAATTATCGCGATTCATTTTGAGTTACCTATGGACAAAAGGCATTTAATCAAAATTAAATATTTTAATCGTTTGACAGCCCTAATAAATATATGTTGCGTATGTATTTTTAGCTTCTCTTTTCTTTTGTTTTCCTTCAGAATATGAAAAATGAAGAAATGAGCACCATTGTTGTCATGAATCTGGTAAGAATGTGTGACTGTAGCAGATGCAGCACTCATAAAACTGTGCACAAACACACCATTTTAGATGAAACTTTATAAACAGGAATGGTCAGACCACCGGCTGTCATGGAATCCCAAAGAGCATGACGGGATTAAGGTGTTGCGTATCCCTGCGGCGAAGGTGTGGCTGCCGGATATTGTCCTTATCAACAAGTAAGGCGAAAAGCTATGTCAGGAATCTACTTCCTGTCAAACATCTCCAAACACTAATGGCTTTGGACAGGGATGTCAAACATGCGGTCCGTGGGCCTGAGGTTCAATCCGGCCCGCGAGATGACTTTGCTAAGTGTAAAATTGAGCTGCATTTTACAGTTAAAGAAACTGCTGTTCTAAAGTTGTCCACTGGATGTCGCAAAAGCAATTCTGTTAGAAAAGTAACTGGTTTATACCGGGGCGAACAAGTATAAATAAATAAATAAATGATAAATGGGTTATACTTGTATAGCGCTTTTCTACCTTCAAGGTACTCAAAGCGCTTTGACACCAGGCAAGAGGTGCATAGTAAAGCGAGGCTGCGACTCAACGTAAAATAAACAATTGGTAACCCCACTTAAAATGCTGCATGAGACACTGCATATTGATATAGTTCTGTGAAAATGAGTGTCTTCTGTGCAAATTTAAAGAAAGTGAACAGTGTGTGATTCACTGCTATACTGTCAGTCTTTTAAGTTTTTTTTGTTGGTTTGTTGAAATTGTTCACAATTGTTATTTTTCTATCGATACACAGTGATGCCTAGAAGGCAAGCAGTATCTCAACCCTATTGAATAGTTTCTACCTCCGTTTGTATGGTCTGTTGAGTTAGCACAGGATTAATATGTGAAAATGACAAATGAGTTAGTTCAGCGGTCCCCAAACTTTTTGACTTGGGGGCTGCATTGGTTAAAAAAATTTGGCCGGGGGCCGGGCTCTGTGTGTGTGTATATATATATATACATATATACATATACGTATATATACATATATATATATATATATATATATATATATATATATATATATATATATATATATATATATATATATATATATATATATATATATACATATACTGTATATATATAAATATATATGTACTGTATATATGTATATACATATACTGTATATATATAAATATATATGTACTGTATATATATATATATATATATATATATATATATATATATATTATTTTTTTATTTTATTTTATTTTTTTTTATTTTTTTTTTATTTTTTTAACTTGGGACTTCCCGTGGGCCAGATTTTGGGGACCCCTGAGTTAGTTCATACATAGAAGAGTTTTTAGTTATGCTTTATGTTGGTTTTTGTTCAATCATAGATGGGCAGTGACTTGAAGTTTAATTGCTTTGTAGATACACTGAGATTAAGTCTAAGTTCATTGTGTTCTCCATGTTGTTTTTGAAACTGCACTAATTTTTTCCTCAGAATTTTCAACTAACTTTTTTGTTTTGTCAAATGAAATATTTGTGATATGTACATTTTCAAAAAGTAATTGTTCTATTTTGGGCCGAAGTAAAACAGAGAAAAAAATCTGAAGTTGTCGTAGTTGTATTTTTAAGTTATTATGCCATGGTTTTACCCGTCCGGCCCACGAAGGAATAGATTTTCCTCCTCCATGAAGCCTGCGAGCTAAAATGAGTTTGACACCACTGGCTTTGGAGGAATCTGGCTATATTGGTAGAATACACTATTTAATTTAATGGTGGCCAACAGGAACAAACGCAGCAACATCCAAATGTAGAAATTATCCAAAAACACACAAACACCATAAAACACAAATCGACGAGAAATGCTGCAAATTGAAAATACTGCAATCATATTAAAACAAATAAAGATGGTTTTATTAGATTTTACCATCTTGACCTGTTGCTGTACCTACCTACCTCCGCCAAACAGCTGCTGTTGCTCTTGTCCTACTGAAGATGAAGAACCTTCTAGAATCCTGAAGAATCTGTCAATTTAATCAGTGAACCTACAGTACATGCAAATGAAATGACAGCTATCATTTACCCAATTGTTTCCATAATGAGCTAAGGTCAGCTGATCGATAGCTAAATTGCCAGTAACTACAAACAGGCAACAAACATACGATACCTAAAATTACTACACCACACTGTAACATTTCCTTAACTTATCAACAGTTAAGCAGCTAACACTTTTGAATAAATACTTACACATTCACATCTTGTGGAATTCATCAATTGAAATTAACTTCTGCACTTGTCAGTGGTAATCGCCAGCCCTGACTAGGGGTCTGCTGTCTGCCCCAGGGTCCTAATGCTCCAAAAATTACGTTCCACACAAGTATGTGATTGTTTTTATTTTTACTTTTTAAAACAGTACACTCTTTAGTTATTTTAATTTGTATTTATTTCACAAGGTATAGTTAGTTAATTAGCAACATAACTCAAAAAGCTACGGCCGGATTTTGACGACTCACTGAATCACCGTCTTGTTTCAAAATGGTTTAAAAGGTTTCAGTTGCACTTCTTCCTGGACACGTTGAACCCATCTGCATCCCATAATAATTATTACTTCCTTTATGAGGCGTGACTTTGTCGATCATCAGTGATCTGTCTTAAAGTTTCTTCTTAGTTCACCCCCTAGGTGGCAGTCTTGGGAGAGCATGCAGTGGCTCTTTCTACTCATTGGAGTCCTTTACCTTCATTCTGTCACTCACGTTTTCATTCAGAAAACCTATTATTGAAACAGTACGTTTTTCTCGTTTAGTGCCAACTGCAGAGTCAATTACTACAGTAAAGTGCAGCGCTGAGCTCTCTGTTTAAATTAGTTCGTTTTGATACGAAGTTAAATTCTTAAATGTGTGTCTTTTGACATATTAGTATCACCATATCTGCACTTTAGATACAGGGGTGTCAAACTCATTTTAGTTCCGGACGGAGAAAAATCTATTCCCAATTGGGCTGGGCTGCTAAAATCATTGCATAGTAACTAAAAAATAAAGACAACTACAGAGTTGTTGTTTTTTTAAATAGGCCAAACACATTTTGAAAATGTATTGGGGGTTTTTTGTTGACACTTACATGTTGCGGTTAATTATATTTCATCTTCATTTGTCGTTATTTATACTTTATGGATAAATGATGGGACATTGTTCTTCAGTCAAACAAGTGTAATTGAGTTTGGCAGAGTTTTAAATTGCTCCCATTGGTGTTATTTCTTAATCTAGCAGAAACTCTAATTATTAATGTAATTTACAAATTTTCCTCACCTGATGTACTAAGAGCATGTTGTTTATTCTGTACATATGTAGCATCATCCACAACAAAACTTGTGAATTTGGACTAATTTCATTAATCACACATGAAATTAGAAGGGATACATATTATTTCAGCATATTTATGTGCGCCCACAAGTACAACACGAAATGTATGGGTTATCAAAAGCATTTATTTGGATATAAATGTCACAGGTGACTTTACAAACAACTTTGACAATCAAGGCATTAACAATCCACCTTGTGTATACTATCGCTAATAAGCAGTGTTCGTAATAACGCCGTTATATAATGACGGTGTTAGTAACGTTACATTTACTAGTAATGAGTAATGTAATTAATTACTTTTAGGTCCGTTACAAGGGCGTTAGCGATAACTTGATGTAAGGTGGCATACTACTTTTGATGTGGTTCCATGTCAAAAACAAAACAGCGCCATAAGTGCAGCATATATTTTTACTCGTAAATGCAACAAGCAGCACCTCACTAAAATTAACTTGATATCATATAGGAAGAGGCACCATCACACTGTGACACAGCAGACAACAATACACGTACACAATAGGAATATTGAACAACAAATCCATGATTGAAGTGACAAACTTTCCATCCAAAATATACCCCTTTTGTTGACAAGAAGATATGAATCTCTTCATTGAGCACAGGTAACACAATAGGGTAAAAAGATTCAGAAGAGCAAGACAGCGAAGCGAAGATATAAAACATTTCTCAAATGCATATGCCAGATATTTGAAGTTTTTGGGTTTTTTTAAGTAACGTACTTTCCCTAGTAATTGATTACATTTATTAAATAGTAATTCAGTTAGTAATTAAATTACTTTTTTGGTAAGGTAACGAGTAACTTTAATTGATTACTTTTCAAAAGTAATTTTTAGAACACTGCTAATAAGCAGCGTAACCGGATCCAAACACCGAAACATAGCTCCACCCCCTCCGAAGTAATGCATGCTCTAGAGGCAGGGGATACAAAGAATTGCTATTGTGACATCCAGTGGACATATTTAGAACAGCAGTTCCTTAATTCAAAAAATTCAGCTCATTTATATACTTAGCAAACTAATGCTGTACATTTAACACCCCTTTATTTGGCCAATGTACTATCATTGCTTAAATCATTCTGGGGATGTGTTCACAGACTGTCAGTAATCTGCAGTTACCACCAACTTCTTTTAGGCCGATGATGCGTTTAATAAACATGTGTTTTTCTAAATGTATCAATAATTGCCACAAAATACAGTACTGTGTGTTCCTTCTGTTGTACTATTTAAAATGTATTGACTGATCATCCTCAATATTTTTTGAGGATTTTAATCGGTTGCCTTATGGTCCTTTAGACTAGAGGTCACAAGTTTACTTCACACATCCCTCACAAGGATTTTTTCTTAGGATTATTTACTATTGGGAGTTTGGAGCAGGCGGAGGTCTGTACTCTCCTAGTGCTTTCTTAGTTTGCACTGTTTTTGTTGACCTGCAGCAATGATGGCGTATTCGATGTGGCGCTCCATGTGCATGTGCAGGCCTACAGCGATGGAAGAGTGACCTGGACCCCACCTGCACTCTACCTGAGCTCCTGCAGCGTTAGGGTGACCATTTGCATCCACTGTCTTTAACACCTCCTCTTTTGATACTGCTCAGATGGACCTTCAATTTGTCTTATTCCTTCGCACAGGTGACATATTTTCCATTTGACTGGCAGAACTGCACCATGCAGTTCCGCTCCTACACGTACGACTCCACCGAGATAGAGTTGCAGTATGCCCTGGATTTACTAGGAAATGAGATCAAGGAGATCCAATTGGACGAAGCTTTCAGTGGTGAGGGAAGTTACAACCACATAATTAACATACCATAGCCAAACATGCATGTTTTGGGAATGAGGAAGGAAAAGCCAAAGAGACTTCAATCACGTTCCAATGGAGATTCAAACTCCGAGCTCCAGACTGTGAGGGTGACGTGCTTACCACTCGTTAGCCACCGTTCTATTTAAATCAAGGATTCCCAAAATGGGCTCACCCAGCGCCAAAAAAATACAACCTTACTTACTGTACAATTTTTATATTTACAGCAATGCACAGTAAAAACAGCAGACATGGATTTTGAGGCAAAAAAGTAGCAGCCCAGTCACCAGAATTGTGTGGTAAAAATAACAGTGGTACCGTTTTTCAATTTACAGTAATGCACTGTATATTGGTTGGGGAGGAGGCCCTGCCCCATGTGGAGGAGTTCAAGTACCTCGTAGTCTTGTTCACGAGTGACGGAAGAGTGGATCGTGAGATCGACAGGAGGATCGGTGCGGCGTCTTCAGTAATGCGGATGCTGGATAAGGAGCTGAGCCGGAAGGCAAAGCTCTCAATTTACCGGTCGATCTACGTTGCCATCCTCACCTATGGTCATGAGCTTTGGGTTTTGACCGAAAGGACAAGATCACGGGTACAAGCGGCCGAAATTAGTTTCTAAGAGGGCTTTCCCATAGAGATAGGGTGAGAAGCTCTGTCATCCGGGGGGAGCTCAAGGTAAAGCCGCTGCTCCTCCACATCGAGAGGAGCCAGATGAGGTGGTTCGGGCATCTGCTCAGGATGCCACCTGAACGCCTCCCTAGGGAGGTGTTTAGGTCACGTCCGACCGGTTGGAGGCCACGGGGAAGACCCAGGACACGTTGGGAAGACTATGTCTCCCGGCTGGCCTGGGAATGGGCTTGGTCGGGGGTCGGGGAGTGGGGTGGGGGGTGGGGGGGTGTGGTTGGGTGCGGGGGGCGTGGTTGGGGGCGTGGTTATTTACAGCTGGAATTCACCAACTCGAGTATTTCATATATATATATATATGTATGAAATACTTGACTTTCAGTGAATTCTAGCTATATATATATATATATATATATATATATATATATATATATATATATATATATATATATATATATATATATATATATATATATATATATATTATTTACATATAAATAAAAGAAATACTTGAATTTCAGTGTTCCGGTGACTATCCATTAGATGGCAGTATTGTCCTGTTTAACTTCTCCGTTCCTGATGAGTCAAGTCAAGTCAAGTCAAGTCAACTTTATTTATATAGCACATTTTCAACAACTTTTTAGATTGCACCAAAGTGCTTTACAGGTTAAAAAAGCATGGAGCAAACAAAAAACAAACAAAAAAAAACCAACAACAAAAAAAAAAAAAACTAAGCAAAACAAAAACAAAAAAAAACAAAGAACATAAACAATGAGTGTGCTAAACAAGATAATGCAAATGCAATACGGTAAAAGGGGTCGAATAAAAAGTTGTAAAAAATTTGCAGAATAAAAAAAAATAATAATAATAAAAGTGCTACAAATTGAAAAATACAACTAAAGCGAAGGGGTGGGAGGGGGGGGGGGGACTAGAAATGGTGGCCTAGTGGGCGGACTCAGCTCGGGTCAAAGGCCAGCGAGAAGAGGTAGGTCTTAAGGAGGGTTTTGAAGACCCCCAGGCTCCGGGCTGACCTAATGTGGAGGGGAAGGCTGTTCCAGAGCTTAGGGGCGGCAACGGAAAAGGCTCTGTCCCCTCTGGTCTTTAGCCTGGATCTGGGGACCGCCAAAAGCAGATGCGTATATCATTTCGGCCACCGTGTTCAATGGAGAAGTCTGTTCTACAAAATTTACAGGCAACATACACCTTCCCCTTCGAACTGTCCTGGATGAACTGAAATTCTTGTTTCCATTCGTTTTGGAACTTGCAAGCGTATTTCTTCATCTTGCTCGTCGACGGCGTCGCCATGTCTGTAATTTCCTCGTTCTTCTGCTTCGTCTCCTTGTTGTGTGCGCAGTTGTGCACTCTACTCTCTAAAAGCCGTAGATGTTATGACGTCATTGGGCAGGCAAGCTGTTTATATTGTGGGAAAGCGGACGTGAGAACAGGCTGTCCCCACTCAGTCTCAGGTCCGCATTGAGCTGGAGGGGGCGTGGCCTCCAGCTCCGGCTGAATACCGGGAGTTTGTCGGGAGAAAATCTCTGCCGGGAGGTTGTCGGGAGAGGCGCTGAATACCGGGATTCTCCCGCTAAAAACGGGAGGGTTGGCAAGTATGGTGTTTGCAAATTCAGGAAATTAAGTCTCTGGACGCAGGTGGACTTTAAGGACAAATTATTTAAATTACAGCCAATAGTAGGAGACAATTTAAATATTTAGTTGATATTGTTACATCGCCATCATGTGTTTTTGTCTGATTATTATCGTGCTCAAAAATGTAATCATTGAGATGATCTGGAAATTTGAAGTACTAGTCTCAGCATTGATATGACCAATACTGCCCCTGTAACTACTTGGTAATGGATCGGTACCCAAATTTGTAGTATCCCCTATAACTACTGTAAACTATCCAAAAAACAGAACAGTAAGTGCTCAGTATATTTTAATAGAAGTGTAGAACGAAACATGCTACAACAGAAAGTAACCAGACACTGCAGGTTTATAACAATAACTAGCAAGTAGATTACTAATAGTTTTGACACAATAATACACCCAGAAATGGAGCCTTTGTAACCTGTTTTTAAATGGTTCTGTTATGATTTACATACCAAATAAGATATTGTGATATATATTGTTATCGCAGGAGGCTGCAATGTATATCGCAACATAGATTTTAGGCCATATCCCCCATCCCTGGTGTGTTTGGTACAGATTGTTTACAATAATGATTGTCATAATGAAAACTACAGGTACTCCGGGTGTCCAATCCACCCCTGCATGTAACGAGACAGTTTTGTTGCTGTTGTTGTTTCATGCTGCTAAGTGATGATTATGAAGTTAACAGTATAGTAAACTAGATAATTTACCGCTTTCGGTCTCAGATTGCATGTCGAGAAAGGCGCGTGTCCGTATATGCCGATGTCAACTTAAATTTAGAAAAAAAAGAACACAGTGGAGGTGGGCCACATTCCACGGTTTCTACTGTGTGTGCCCTGCGACCAGTCCAAGGTTTTTGCCAACTGCTGGGGTAGGCTCCAACTCACACAGGACCCTAATGAGGACAGGCAGTATGAATAAATAAACATTAATAAACTTGTATTTGTGCTGTGCCTCCAGAGAGTGGCGAGTTCCACATCATACACAAGCCATGCAGGAAGAACATGAACAAAGACATGTACGAGGACATGACCTTCTACCTAATCATCGAGAGGAAGCCGCTTTACTACGTCATCAACATCATCCTGCCGTGCATCCTCATCACCGTCATCGCCATCTTCAACTTCTACCTGCCGCCCGACGCAGGTATGACCCCCTCAAAATGTATTTGATTCATGCTACAATATGTTTGCTACACTTGCTCCTCCCCTCCCAGGCGAGAAAATGGGCCTGTCCATCAACGTGTTGCTCACCCTCACCGTCTTCCTGCTGCTGCTTGCTGACAAAATTCCCGAGACGTCGCTGGGCGTTCCCGTCATCGTCAAGTACATCATGTTCACCATGATCCTGGTCACCTGCTCTGTCATCCTCAGTGTGGTGGTGCTCAACCTCCACCACCGCTCCCCAAACACCCACATGATGCCCCTGTGGGTCCGCAAGGTGAGCACCAGCAACCACACCTGTATGCCAAAGCACTTGACTTCTCCTCTTGAAATTCCTTTAGATGCGTCCTTTTTAAATAACTTTCCCCACACTATTTGAGTGTGCACCATGCTGAAGGTCAGCAGAGATGGATCACCTCACTTGGTTGCCCTTAAGCACATCATTCAACCTCTGAGTTGTTCTCATGGGTTTTCGCCCTGCTTAAATTCAACAGTTTGACAAATGGTTCTTACAGGCAACTGCAGGCCAATTGCTCCTCGTTAAGATCATAAATCCTCACACAAATGTTTCTCCTTGTTGTCCCCACTAGATCTTCATCCACATGCTGCCCCCTTACCTGTGCATGTTGCGCCCCAAAGTGGAGATGCCCCTTGTCTTTGAAATGCTGCCCGTCCAGCGGGAGAAAAAGGCACTGGCCATCAACAAGGGAGCGGATGAGTACTTCATACGCAAGCCAGACAGATCCATCTTGTTTCCCAATCCCAACAGGTGAGTCCCTATAGGGGTCAACATCCAGGCTTTCAGAGTTACATGTAACTGCATTTACGAAGTGCAATGCATGCTGGGTAGACCAGAGATAACCCAGTGCTAACCCTTTTGTAATTAGCTTTGTATTATATTTAAGTCTATATACTTAATTTAGTTTCATAAATTCCTTTCCGGGCAGCACGGTGCTAGAGGGGTTAGTGCGTCTGCCTCACAATACGAAGGTCCTGGGTTCGATCCTGCGCTTGGGATCTTTCTGTGTGGAGTTTGCATGTTCTCCCCGTGACTGCGTGGGTTCCTCCCACCTCCAAAGACATGCACCTGGGGATAGGTTTATATGCAACACTAAATTGGCCCTAGTGTGTGAATGTGAGTGTGAATGTTGTCTGTCTATCTGTGTTGGCCCTGTGATGAGGTGGCGACTTGTCCAGATCCCAAATACAGAAAAATCAACAGGTCAGAAAAGTTGGTTTTGTATATAAGTCCCTTTTAAGTAGACGTCAACATACAAAGACCACTTTTGTCAATTTGTGATCCAAAGGGTTAATTTCTATGAAAAAATACATCCAGTGATGTTAACTTCGTCAATATTTCTAAGCAGCTAAGCATTGACATATGTACATTACAGTTAAAAAGGCTCAAAAGGTCCAGACAAATGTGACTTCCTGTGTTATATGCAAAATAAACGTCAATATAAAAGCATTGTAGTATTGACCTGGATTATACATACAATTTGTTTTTGTTTTCTGCTTGTTTTATGTGGGGTTTTTTTAAATTATTAGCCACTTGAAATACCTATTTGCACTTGTAGGAAAGCTTTATTGTACAGTAGGCAAAACACATAACAATATTATAAAGTTAAAAAAAAATAAGGGTTGTCAAAAATAATGACTAAACTCATGCGCTTAAACACAAAAAGTTATTGCATTAATCATGTATAGTTTTTTTATTTTATTTTATATAATTTATTTTGAGGGCTCATTTCATACATCCACTTGCACATTCACTGTACAAACATACATACATGCTGTACATACACATGCACATATGCATACATAAACTTATGCATATAATCACAGTTCATCAAACATATATTAACGTTTTGCTCCCCCCTGACCCCACCACCCCTCCCCCGGGGGAAACTGGGTAGAAGCACAGCACAGTGCTGAAGCTTAACCTATTTTTTACCATAACAATCTATAAGGTTAATATAGTCCGCTCCTCTTCCTCCCCCCTGACCCCTTTCAAGTATTCATTACATTTATGTATTGTTGCATTTGAAGCGATTGTAATGTTAATAATAGAGGTAAATACTATTATTATTCATTATCAATAGTGCTATTTCTATTGGTATTTTTAATTCTCAATTTTTGTAGTGCATTTCTGTGTTATTACTATCTACTTCATTACCTGGTTCTTTGTTATAATTTTTGGTATCATATTTGTACATATCACATTTGCTGATGTTGTTCTGTTGTTGTTGTTGTTGTTATTGTTGTTGTTTTTGTTGTTGTCTCCTTTTGTCTTATCCTCCTCTTGTCCCTGCAATTTCTCCCTCTGTCTTTTTTCTTCTTCTTTCTACCCCCTCCTGCTCCAGTCCAGCTGCGCCAAACATTAAATATATCCATTTTATAAAGTCAAATGCAAATAAGGCAACAATAGAAGTATCCCACACTTCTCTTTTGCAAAAAGTAAATCTGTACAGCAGATATGGGCATCTACATCGACAGTATGATTTGCCTGAGTGGCTGGACAGGACATGTTAAAAAGAATAAAAACGTGTAAATATTATTAAGGAGACTCCGTCCAATGTGCTCACTGACAAATTTCACTGTAAAATAAACCCCGACAGGCTTTCGATAAAACAGTTACCAAGTTTTGATCAAATAAATGACGTGCATTCAAGTAAAATATATTTACAAAAGTTTGTACCACATTCTGGTAATAAAATAGCATTTGTGTCCAAATATTTGAATCTGTTTTTAGGTTCATCTAAATTATGTAAGCAAGTATTTGGATGTATACTTTGATCACAATTAATCCTAATTCAAAAGTGTGATTAATCTGATTTAAAAAAATAACAATTTGACAGCACTAATAAAAAAAGTTTGTTAGATAATTATATAACAGATCATTTGAAAAGAAAAAGAATATGCACAAATGAAGAAAAATAATGTAAACAAAATGCTGCAAGTTAAAAAACACTTTATTAAAGTCACAAGTAACTTTGTAAGTTTCAGTTTCGACTTTAGCTATGTCGATAACCGTTGTATACAATTATATCAACGCCAAAAAGTCAGTCTGAGAGGTTGCTAGTTAAAATATCACTGTATATTTCTTTTGTCAAAATAACTACGGGTACTGTGAATTTTTGCACAGCTCCCCTTTTTTAATTATTGTAAAAAAAAAATTAAAAAAAATAAAACGCACTAATGAGCAAAAGGTCAGCTCGGTTTGGTTCTATAAGAGCAATTTGATGAGGAAGCAGTTTGCCCCAAGTCACACGCACACTTAATTGGATTTAGTGCATGTCTTGGCACCAGACGCAGCCGGTTTTAGTTGAATTAGTTTAATGAATTGTAATTTACTCCTCGCTGAGGTGCTACTTGCAGCCCTGATGGAAGGAATGGGAGGAGGAAGTCTTGCGAGGCCAACTCCATCTGAGGAGCATTTCTTCACTACTGAGGTCACAGGACCAGCACTGCATTGTAAACCCTTTCAATGTTTGCAGTGAATACCAAGCAGGTCCTTCCTTCCAGACTCGGGTGTGCTGGCTGGAGACACACTGCCCTCTGTTGGCCAACTTTTGTACTAAAACAAAACAAACTTCCTTATGTTCTGTATTAAAAAGTTAAAGTACCACTGATAGTCACACACACACTAGGTGTGGTGAAATTAGCCTCTGCATTTGACCCATCCCCTTGTTCCACCCCCTGGGAGGTGAGGGGCGCAGTGAGCAGCAGCGGTGGCTGCGCTCGGGAATCATTTTGGTGATTTAACCCCCAATTCCAACCCTTGATGCTGAGTGCCATTGTTCATACATCCTCAGGTTCCAAGCAGAGGGCAAGTCATCTGACTTGAGGAAGTACATCGATGGGCCCAGCAGCTATCTATCGCTGCCCCCTGAACTCAAATCAGCCATTGATGCCATCACGTACATTGCTGAGGCTCTGCAAGCCGAGAAGGATTATGAAGCTGTAAGATTTATTTGAGTAATATTCATTATTTCCCGGGAAATTCCTAACTAACCCTCTCCCCAATGCTCCACAGCTGAAGGAGGACTGGCAGTACGTGGCCATGGTGGTGGACCGCATGTTTCTCTGGATTTTTGTCATCTTTACCACCGTGGGCACCTTGGCTATTTTTATTAAGGCCAGCCTCAACCGTGCACCTACTGACCCTTTCTAAAAAAAAATGTAAGATTTATAATATTAACTCATGTCCTGTGTGGCAGCACAAATAAACATAAATGCAAATGAATGAACATCTTGACTCTTCACAGATGAGCAGCCAGGCTTGAGAACTTCAGGTTGCCACAGTGTAGACTACATTACAGGCTCATGGACTCACACTACTGTAGCAAACATTCTGCAACAATTAAATAATATGTTGAAAAAGCCATACTGTATTTTAAAATGTAATTTTTATTTCAGTTGGAGAACGTGGCATAAATAAGCCGACGTGGTGTCAACAAATAAACACATGAGGCCCAGCTGATGCCATAATGAGCCACTCGTGCTTTTCATTTCAATGTGTCACAGTGTGTGTCACATGCTTTATGGATATTCCTGTGCCCAAACTAATCCTCTTTGTATTTAAAGCACTTGCGTGTGTTTGTGCGTGTAGGCTATTCTTATGTTGCAGCTGTGAATTGCCCGTGGAATTCCCTCAGTATAGGCGACCCCTCCACCCCCCTTGCCAATCACATACGCCTGCAAATTGTGTGTGTGTTTTTTTTAATATATACTTTAATAAAGAGTGGAATTCAACCAAAATATTTTATCAATATAATACATTTTGCAACACATGTTTTGATACGCAACTGGCTGGGTAGGCTCCAGCTACGTGGTATTCCCCCTATGTGGGATTATGCATGCATTTGAAAAATCCTAAACATTTTCAAATCAATACCCCCCATTGACCCTGCATTTTGAATAATTTTACTGCCAAATAACAAAAAAAAGTTCTTAGTTTGAGTACTTTTGCACACACCCCAGCTCTTTAAATCACAACATGTAATATTACATTAGCATTTAGGAACTAAACTATTGAAGCCATCTGGATTACAAGGAAATATGTTAAATAACTACAATAATGACTAATACAATTTTTATTTTTATTTAAATAATGTATGCCAAGTTCAACAATATCAAGTCAATATTTTATTAATTTCAAAAATACATAAAATAATATAACTATTAGTATATAATACATGAGTAAAATAAATACATTTTATTTTTTGTCATAAATTTGGCATTTACACATTCATCTTTAATGTATTATTATTTAACATAATATATTTTCCATTTTTAATCACTTTTGTTATTGCTACTCTTACTACTTAATAATTTTTCATTTTATTATTATTTTCCTCTTCCTTAATAATTGTACAAACAGTATTTTACTCCTACGTTCTTATATTGTATTTTATTTTTTCAACACTTTTCCTTCCTTCATCATTTTTACACAGAAATGTACTCTTGTTAAACATTGTCTACTATTTTTTCATCCCCTGGTGACGTTCAAACATAAAAAGTGAGCTGGTTAAAATAAGCTCTGCATCAAGGTTCAAGGTTCAACAGTGCATCATTTCTTAACATACACAAAAACAACAGAACAAAAACACAAGCACAGACACAACCACAACCGGACAACTAACATTTAAACATCAGAACATGGAGCTTGATAGACATAGGTGGCACTTTGATGTAGGCATAAAATCTACAGTATGGAGATAAAGATAAAGTACCAGTGTGCATTGCACTAGAGCTCATGGATAAAGTGCTGTGTGCTAAAGTGCTTAGTTCTAAATTGCTATGTGCTAAAGGGCTATGTGCTAAAGTGCTATGTGCTAAAAAAGTGCTAACCTATGTATTAACATTCTATTGCACATTGTTGGTCAGCTTCTTCCTATTCCTTTTTGGCCCAGTGAATTCTGCGTGTTGGAAATTTTCTTTAATGTAACGTGTTGCATGTCTGGAATAAAGCATTACCATTACATAAAACAGAATAGCCTTAGCATCAACTTTAGCATGCTGACGATGTTGGCATCCTGTGCAAACATGAGCTCAAGAAAGGCCAAGAGAGTGCCATCTTGACTGCTCCACAAGGAGGCTGTGTCATTGAGGGTCCAGCGAGGCGGGGCGAGTTGGAGGCATGTTCCTTTTCTCAACGATCAACCTGTGGCTGATTTATGGCCTGTTTATGTTTTCCCGCTGGAGACCCTGACCACGGCAAGGTACGGGGGGCCAGTCTGACCTAACAGACGATAGCTGGCATGGGACAGAAAGTTAAATGTAGTGAGAGGAGGAGGTGATGTATTAATATCCAGTAGAACACCTCTGAGCTCTTTACTTCCCGGGGAAGAAACAAGCGTCAGTCAGTCCTGTCATGGTTTTAAGGCGTTCCCTAAAGCCAAAGTACATATTTGTGTCTTTACTATCATCGGTTGTGGTGCCCACATAAAAAGGGGGTCCAAAGTTTAAAAGAATGCGTGTGCATTCCATCCCTGCACACACAACCACACAACACTAACCCCTAACAGAGAGTCAAGCATGTTATCCATATAACGTTCTAGCACACTGCTAAGCTAGCTGGCATCTGTTACCAGGAATAAATATTACATAAATATTACATTTCTACGCTGAAAACTCAAACCTCAAACTCAATCAATCATCTTCGGTTTAGAAATGTTGTACAAAAATTAAATAAAATTGCCTGTGATGGGCCAAGGACCATTATGAGTATATCACTGTACGACATATTTTGTAATATTCAATATTTCATCGTTTTCTCATAACATTGTAATTTGTAAGCAGCGTATTCTTTAAATATGTTGCAGGCCAAAACTTTTTTTTACCCATTTTGGCATTGGTAAAATATATTGCAGTCCAATAGTTAAACCCCAATAGTTAAAACCCAATTGGTCACATTTCTGTACCCTGTTTCTGACAGTCAATGTAAATGTCAATGGTTATGATTTGTTTGTATCAGATGTGTATTACAAATTACATTAAGGAACCTCACATGGTTACATTTGCACAATTCAAATATCGGAAAAGGAGTCGGAAGAACCAAATTTAATAGAATCTTACACCTTCTTGGTGTCTTTTACTCATAAATATTTCACACCATAACTTATACATGTTTAAATTAATTTCACTCCCTGTGTGAAAGGAATAAAAGATGTCAGGTAAAAAAAAACTAACATATAGTATATATATATATATATATATATATATATATATATATATATATATATATATATGTATATATATATATATATATATATATATATATATATATATATATATGCATATATATATATATATATATATATATATATATATATATATATATATATATATATATATATATATATATATATACATATATATATATATATATATATATATATATATATATATATATATATATATATATATATATATATATATATATATATATATATATATATATATATATATATATATATATATATATATATATATATATATATATATATATATATATATATCAACAAAATGTACATATTAGTCTGATTATTGTGACTTAAATATACACTTCAAAATTGCTCTCTGGTTACAGTAATGCTTCAATTTACGAGCTTAATTGGGTCTGTGACAGAGCTTGTAATTCAAATTACTTGTATCTCAAATCAACGTCTCCTATTGAAATGAATTAAAACCAATTTAATGTGTGCTTGGCCTCCATAAAACAGCACAAATTTAACATGTAAGATGCCTTTTAAAAATATTTAAATACAATTTTTGCTTGGAACGGAGAGACAGCGCTTATCTCTATAATATAAACATGTCGTAAGTATGATGTACCACTGTGTAGTCAATGATTAGGTATTACTTTGTATTCTAGAATCTGTCGAAATCTATGTTACATTTGAAAAGTTGTTATTCTTGACTTTAGATGCATCAGGTCTCTTTTTTTCTGCACATTTTACTGTCCAGCCTCCACACCGCTGACGTGCACTCCTCCCCAAAAATATCCCAATTGTCCTAGCCCATAACCCACTGTTAGTTTTCCCCCATCACACCACAACACCCAGTCCCCACCCCCCAATCACCCACTGTCCCAACCTCAGATTGGTGAGCACCAACAGGTGCCTGCCTCAAAGACTTCCCAGTACAAACACATTCCATCCTCTCGTCACTCCCTGCTATGGTCCCAACCGGGCAAAGACAAAGAAGAGGGGGCTGCCAAAAGGTGCTGATTAGATGACTTCTACCCACCTGGAGTTATTGGAAGGTTTATCCGTGCCTGCATCTGGGTGCCTGTAGAGGTGGTCTTTGGACTTCCACAAGAAAATGTCATGATGGCTACAAGCGGACCAAATAGAATGATGGAGAACGTTCTTTTACGGATCAGACAACTCACAATCGCATTCCTGTGTCTCTCTTTTACCGGTAAGGATATGTATTGTTTGCATTTAGAACATTTGTAGAATAACTGTAGGACTTTTCAAACATTTGTGAGGTCACAGGTCACTTATGTTTGGTGGGAATGCATCCATCCAAGCATGCTTTTAAGGCTGTGCTAACACGTGTGGTCTGGACCAAAGATTTAGAAAAGATGCGTACTTTGCTGCAGTCCACTTTTAGCCTTATATCATGGGACAAAAGATTGCGCAGTAAAGGACATTTGCACCATGTAACGACTTGATTGGGTACATCCTGTGATATACAGTATATATATGATCTAAACCAAAATGCTGTTATTAATTTTATATTCAACTAAAACTTTTAAAGAGTTGTCACACACAGAGGGAGAGAGCAGAGCGGAGAGTCAGCACTTCTAGAACATTTTCTTGTACTTGTTTGTCATTTCTGCGTATTACACTGCTGCATTTAGCGCTCACAGGCAATCTAATTGCACCAGAGTCCACTTGCATCTCTCAGGCCATGTTTGGTGCACATCAGGGTTGGGATGATGGTGTGCACACTTGACCAGACAAGCAGTGCTGGCAGTCAAGTCTTTGTTTGATTTTGTTTTATTATTATAATTATAAAAGGTCAAGTCAAACTTTATTTATATGGCACATTAAACAATCTAGGTTGACCAAAGTGCTGCATAGGCCACGTAAGACAATAAGGGCAGTAAAGGCAGTAAATAATAAAAGCATATAGTAATAAATTAACAACACACTTCTGCTTTAAAACTAATGAGGTAAAACAAGATCAAAACCAAGATGCTTGCCCATTTTCAGTCAAATGCTAATGCTAAAATCGATGTCTTTGTGCAGACCAGAGTTCTGTTTAACTGATCCAAACCTGATGAGTGTGAACTTAGCCTTAGAACCCTGCTTTGTGTGCTGGGATTTTGATTTTCCCAAAGTTTATCCAAAAAGTTGGAAACTTACAATCATCCAAAATGTCTTAAGAGGAGAGTCTGACTATAAACTGATGACTCAATGCATTTTTATACCAAGAAAGATGCTTTCTTTGACCTGTAAACTCTGTTAAACTTTGACCTCATGTCACAAAGGCAAACAACCACCTGATCACCTCTTCTTCAAACAAGCAGGTTTTTCTATTGTTCTACTCCTAAAGATCCTGTGAGACAGTGTTCTCTGGCACATTTGATGAAACATATTAACACATCATTGTTTGATAATCAGAGTCTATTTCAGGCCCATATGGCGCTGGTATCCCAGACATCCCTTTCATCCCACTCCCCTGCTGCATATCAATTACATTAGCTCAGTCACCTTTGCTACCCGTCGCACACCACCAGCACCTGCCTTGCTCTCCGTGCACTCTGGGAGTCCAGTCTGTCCTAGTTGGGACACATTCTGAAAGAATGTCAGCACCCTTATGGGTGATCGCACCAATGACTCTTAGTTTAAGCACACAATAAATGCTGCATGCCTTGTGTTTGCTCAGGGGCGTCAGAAATAGAGCGGCGGCTCCATCAAAAGATCTTTAAGAACTACAACCTAAAGGTGCGGCCAGCTCAGTACTGGGAGGAGAGGGTGATGGTGCGTGTGGGGATGACCCTTTCCCAGCTCGTCAGCTTGGTACCACTTGCACACTCACACATGCAAATGCATCCGCTCTGAAATGTACCAATTACTAATGGATGACCTCGAATTTACAGAACCAGAAGAACGGAGAGATGACGACCAACGTGTTCATGAATCTGGTATGTCGTGTTTTAAGCATCCCATGTTTGCATCTTCACTCTTATTCTCATGCTTTCCATTTAAAGTGGAGAAATTGGCATTTTTTCCCACACTGAAAAATCTAATGATTCGGAGGCCATATTGCTATATCAGTGGCGGGCTGTGCGATTCCCACCTAGGCCTTCAGTGGTGTCCGACGACAAAGATTACTTCTCAAAATACTATAATTGATGTCACCACATGACCGTTGCTGAAAAAATACTATACAGGAACATATTTACGCCCTACTGGGCATTCATCAACAGTATACAAAACGGGTTAATTTCTGGCGAATTAAAAAATCAATTAAAAGGCATCGGCAATTAAAACATATCTTATGTGGTACTATCAACCTTTTTAATTTCAAAAAACATATTAAAAGTGAAAAAATAAGATATTTGAACTCATAATTAGTAGGACCTATTATACGCAGTATAAGCCAATGGTACCTCTTGTCGTTGGCTTAGTCGAGTGAAAATGGCAAGCATTTCATCGCCAGAACAGATGAGCTAGCTTCCAGGGTTGGCCGATCGTCTCCACAAGATGTTGTTTCTCTTTAATTATCCTTCTTGAAAATGGCCTTGCAAATACATATCTGCCACCTAATCAACGTTTTGTTCTCCTTGACTGCTATCCCGGTCTGGCTACAGCGCAACACTTCCTGCTTCCTGCTATATTGAAACTTGTGAATGGATACTCACTTTGGAATGACAAGTGAGCATCCAATCACAGTCTCGTTAACATCAGGCTACTTAGATAGGTTACTGTCAACAACTTGTGATCCGATTGGCTATCGCAACTGTCTCTCAAGTCTATGTGTTCTCAAATCCATCCGCTAACGGTCCTGATGAATATCCAATCACAGGACGCGTAAATGTCACGTTCAACCTTAAGCCATCTAGAAGGCCTTACTGACAACAACTTGTGATCTGATTGGCTATCGCAACTGTCTATCACTGTATGTCCCCGATCGCTTACAGTGCACAACGCCCGCATTGTTGATTCTGAAGGCCTCTGGCAGATTTCGTACAGCATGGCAACATAAGATAGCTGAACTTTGATTGGATACAAACTAAAATTAAAAACAGCACTGGAAGGAGCATAATATGATATGAAGAGATTATGAATACTTTTAGATATTTAGGGAAAGTAAATCAAAAAATAATTTTATCTTTAATTAGGATCATGATTTCTGGTTATGTTAGGTCAGCAGAGAAGGCCTTGCTGGTCCTGACGGCCCATCACTTCGCTATATACACTACTCATAAAACGTTAGGGATATTTGGCTTTCAAGTGGAAATTCAGGATGAAGCTACAGTAAAATGCAATAAAACCTTTACAGTTAAACTTAAAGGTACCCTCCAATGCTGACAACATTGGCACTTATTACATAGTTCTGGACTTAAAAATTATGTCCACGGGTACAATTCCCCCACAGTAGTAATTCTAGGTTTGTTTTCGAACAAGTTTCAGCACATTTTGAGACTCCCACCTTTGGCTCCAAAATCCTGCTGACGTCACCTACAGAAGACTGGAGGCTATTTTATATTGTGTAGTATATGTTTTGGTAGCATCTTCATCCCAGATTATTTTCATGCAGAGTTTGAAGGAATTAGCAGAGATGGCTGCCAGATGCATTTTTTCAGGTTGTAGCTATACAACTAAATAATGGGTCAGCCTGCATACATTTTCAAAAATTGGCAATATGAGGAAAGTATGGACCTCTTCAGTCAAATTAACTGGCGCAAAAAGGGGCGGGACAAGCGAGAGGAGTGTCATTTGCAGAGATCATTTGAATGATTCTGTCATGTGACGCCAAAAATCAGGAATCATCTGGACATAATGCAAATTAATTCCTCCCTTTTTGACTGATATTTTTCTCAAGATGCTTGAGAGAATGCTGAAAAAGCATTAGGCTATGGTGTGCTTGGAAGAAGAGATGGCAGAGCAGGGAAGTTCCGAAATGGCGATTTTTTTATATTCATTTTTGTTAATAATGTTAACCATATCAGTATTGAAGTAATCATGGACCAGGGTGAAAAAAACATGCAATGAAGTATAAAAATAACAGTTTTACATGCCTTTATCCACACTGTCTATGCGGGGAAATGAGATCCAGTTCTGTAGATGACATCACATCAAGAGGGGGTGGCATATTGAGTCTGGCAATAGAAAGGGGGCGTTCCAAGTACAGTTAGTTATCTATCAATTACTCCAAAACTAATTGATATTATGGGAGATTAAAAACTGCCAGATCCATCTTCAGGAGCAAAAAATACATGAAGAATTTGTTGGTAAAATGCCGGTCATCGGGACGCAATGCAAATTAATTTCTCACTTCTCTAAACTTTTGAATGAAAGGAGTGGCGCGACTACCGCCTGTCATGGGACCCAAAAGATTATGACAACATTAATGTTTTGAGGATTCCTGCAAACAAGGTGTGGCGCCCTGATATCTACCTCATAAACAAGTGAGTGTTACTCTCAATTAAACCCCAATAAGATTATATTTTACAGAGGAGTTGAAATTTTACGGCATATTTCCTTGGTTTTCTCCACAGCAATGACGGTCAGTTTGATGTTGCGCTCTATGTCAACGTCTTGGTGTACAATGACGGCACAGTCAACTGGCTCCCGCCGGCCATCTACCGCAGCTCCTGCTCTATCGAGGTGCAGTCTGGTCGCAGAGCATGGTCTCCATATTGAAATATTCTACCTCATAGCCTCTTATGAATACAACCTTCAGGTTGCATATTTCCCCTTCGACTGGCAAAACTGCAGCATGATATTCCGCTCGTATACGTATGACGCCTCGGAAGTGGATCTGCAGTATTATCTGGACGATGACGGCAACGAGATCCGGGAGATTGTCATTGACGAGAATGCATTCACGGGTGGGTGAGGAAGTTTTTCTGCATGTCCCCGCTCATTCTGACACTGAGCTATTACTTTTACTGTCTTTAATTCCACTTCCTGTGTTCACCAACAGAGAACGGGGAGTGGGCCATATGCCACAAGCCCTCGAGGAAGAACGTCAAGGATGATCTGTATGAGGACATTACCTTCTACTTGATCATCGAGAGGAAGCCTCTCTTCTATATCATCAACATCATCGTTCCCTGCATCCTAACCAGCGTCTTGGCCATTTTTGTCTTTTACCTGCCCCCCGGAGCAGGTCAGTCCAAAAACAACACTTTTACTTGTTCAGTCACTTTCTCAACTTATCTTCAGGCGAGAAGATGACCCTCTCCATTTCGGTCCTGATCGCCTTGACTGTCTTTATGCTCCTGCTGGCGGACAAAGTCCCTGAGACGTCGCTGGCCATCCCCATTATTGTCAACTACGTGATGTTCACCATGATCCTGGTCACCTTCTCTGTCATCCTGAGTGTGGTCGTTCTCAACTTGCACCACCGCAGCCCCAGCACGCACATCATGCCCAACTGGGTTCGAAAGGTGAGTTATTGGTTCTCCATCTACAGCAGGGGTCTCAAACTCAATTTACCTGTGGGTCGATGGAGGATGAAGGGTAAAACACATGTAGTGGGACCTCGATCTACAAACTTAATTGGTTTTTGAACATGGTTCGCCGACCGAAACGGTCACATAGTGAAACAGATTACCCCATAAAAAACAATGTAAACATGAGTAATTGGTTTTCCATCCATTTTCTACTGCTTGTCCCGTTCGGAGTCGTGGGTGTTGCTTGAGCGTATCTCAGCTGCGTCGGGCGGAAGGCGGGGTACCCCCTGGACAAGTCGCCACCTCATCGCAGGGCCAACACAGATAGACAACATTCACACTCACATGCACACACTAGGGCCAATTTAGTGTTGCCAATCAACCTATCCCCAGGTTTTAGCTTCAACAAAAGTCCCTATTTCATATTAAAGAATGCACACTTTGAAGACACTATAATGTGTGTATATACTGTATATGTATCAAAATAACATACAAAGCAGGTAATGGCTCAAATATCTTTTTTTTATCCAAACACAACACCCAGCAGGCACAAGAAATTGACACAACGTTGATTATACATACATGTCCTTTAAAACTAACTTTAAAACAACGTTGCAAAATAGTTGTATTTATAAATTGAGACAATATTGATGTCCAACGTTGGATCCATGTTGTTGGTTGGGAAATTACCATAATTCAATGGTCAAATCAACATCAGAACCTGACATTGATTAAACGTTGTCAAAAAGTATGTTGTTTCAACGTTATGTTTGAGTTGCTCAATGTCAGGACCTAAATCAACAAGTTCTTAACTTTGTTTTGATGTCTTGTGCCTTCTGAGCAACAACAACAGCCAGCTTAACTGTCAATGCGTCCTCACAATACAAAAGTCCCTTTGGTGCAGTCCAAAATGTTACCAAACATGTTGCTACAGAAAAAAACAAAAAGAGAAAGTAAGTTTTCCTTGTGTCCTTGACTATTTGTGGCACTTGTTGAACAATCTGCGAGTGGTAAACAAGCATAGCGTCACCCACCGCTAGCGCTAGCACAAACGTGCAGTGTGAGGCTTGTGTTCCGGTACTGCATTCTCCTTTGCTGAAATAAAGGTCCCCTCTGACATCTTTTTCCCAAAAAAAGTCAGGTCATATCACAGTAAAAAGATAAGTAGAAAGTCCCCTTCGCAGATCAAATCTGAGTTGAAATGGCAGCTTTGTCTGAGCAGCCTCGCCATCAGCGGCAATGCTTCACCCAACGCTGTGAATGATGGATCCTCTTTTTAAACTTTTCCAATCGCCTTAAACTGGTTTTCCATGCTGTGTTCCAGCATGGTCACTTTTAGGCATCAAGTCGCCATATAAATGACTCTCAAATGCTATCGCCGGCTAGGTGCTTCAAATTTAGCTAGACCAGCAACAGCTTTTCCACCTTGTCTTGCACTTTCTCTCCGTTCTTGCGAAGATATTGAACTCCTTCGGCAGAGTCCGCAACCATATAAACGTCCTTTTTTTTGATAAAGGTTGCAAATGTGGACTTGTTTCTTCCATATTTGTCAGCCAATCCATGTGCTTTTGGCACCGCTGCAGCGGTTTACTCCGAGCAAAAAATGTCAACGGGATGTGGCGTCGGGGGCCCATCTCTTCAAAATGGCATTTTCTAGGAAGCGTTTTCATCAAAAAGGCAGTCCACATAGAGTTCTGGCGGCAAACAAAATTAATAAATAAATGAAAAAATTAATGAAGCGACTGTACACCGAGACATTGGTCGCACACTATTTGGCTCGATCTAAACGCTCATTGACCAAAATGAACGCAAATTGAGGCATTTGTGAATTGAGGTTCCACTATATCACATTTTACCTGCCTGACTAAATTTGTCATCTACTTCCAACAGCAGCTATAGTCACTCAGAAATATGGTAGGCCTTAAGGAATTTGAAATTTGAAAAATGTTATATTTTGACACTGTTGAGTTTCCTATAAGATGGTCCGAACCACTTCCGCTTCCTTACAGGAAGTTGCTTATTGTGTTGCCCATTGTATCATTTAGTTATTGTGCTGTATTGTAGTTGTTCTTTCTGATGGGATTCAAGATGGCCATAATATATTCAACTATTAGCCATGCAGAGGCGCAATTACACTAAACTATGAAGTCAAGTAGAGGGCTCCAGCGCAAGTTTGAAACCGCTGATCTACAGTCCGGAGAATCCAAATGGTTCAGTAGACGTTCTCTGATATTTTGTTGTTTTTAGCTCTGCATTAACTTCCTGCCCAAGTACATCGGCATGACCCGACCGGAGCCAGACGAGTGTGTGCTGAAGGAGGACTCTTGCGACGAAACCCCCGTCCCCAACTTCAACGAACGCCAGCCGGGAGGGGAGTACTTCTTTCGCAAGATCAACCCAGATCTTGTCATACCCTGGAGAGGCAGGTAAAGAATGTAAAGAATCATTTACTTCCACATAAACAGCCTCCTTAGGCAGAAGCCAGGTCCTAGCCATCTTGGCCCATTACCAGGGAATCTGAGTCATGCTAAGCCCCTAACTCCGCCCACAGTCGCCAGCGCCTAATCTGCTGTTTAGGTTGGGCATCAGGGTCTAATCCTGCTGAAAGTAGGTGGAGGGAGTGTGAAGATTTGTGTGTGGATGCTGGAGCAGGACTTGGCAGGGCAACATCTGAGTCAAGTGTATTAAACAGGCGAGAAGTCAATCTTTGCAGCTCATTTATGGGAGTTGTGTGCATGTATGCACCCTTATGCTTGTTGTGGACGTGCAGTATTTGTGGGTTTCATTATGACTGGCCAGTGTGTGTCAGCAGTTGTCAATGCAAGCTGTGGAATGAGGATGGCATGTAAAGCATAACATAGCTCCACAATGACTATATGCACACGCACACACTCACACAAACACACACATACACATTTCACGGTTGCTCGTTCTGTTGTCGCTCCGTTTCTAGGCGACTCTCAGAACCTGTCAGAACCTTGCTGACGCCTGGCGCCGTCCGCTGCGGTGCGTGCTGCATGCTCTCAGCCGCACACGCCATAAACACGATGCCATCCAAGTGTGTGCAGACTGTATGAAGGTGCCCGCTTGACAATGCACACCCCGTTTTTTTCTTAGAACCTGGAAGGCATGAGTGTCAAACTTTCCAGCAAATGCAGCATAAAAGGGGTCGGATTAAGATATTTTTTCATTGTGGTCTAAATAACATGTATTGGGGTTTTTTTCATAGATTGTGTTTAACAGACCACCTTCAAGCCCTTTTCTGACCATCTCTTCAGGGTGCTTTGTTTTGTGGGCGGTCTTATTTACGTGCCTCTACTTCGACTGCATCTTCTCCCTGTCAGCAATGTTGTAGTTTTTAGCGCTTCCATATGGAGACTACTGACGGATATAATTCTGAACTATAGGCTACTTTGTATCAGTAATGGCAACAGTGGAGGATGCATGCGCATCAGTGACGTGCAGTCAGTGGAGGCAGGTGAGGCGGGGCCTCACGTGCCATCATGGAAAGAAAAAAAATGTAAAAAGAAAAAAAATTAATTAACCCTTGTGTGGTGTTCGGGTCTGTGGGACCCGTTTTCGATTTTTATTAAAAGAAAAATGATACAATTAATGAATTTTTCAAACTGAGACTCACTGGCTTTGGCTCATTTTCTGTGAAGAACATATATCAGAATACATATTTAATGAACACAAACCATACACCCCCCCCCTACACATTTCTATTACATATAAGATGTCCAGGGTCCACTGGACCCGGGGCTAATAGAAGTGTGGAAATTGATGTTCTGTGTACCACACGCCCACACACACACGCACACACGCACACGCACGCACGCACACACACACACACACACACACACACACACACACACACAGCAGGCCTAGACGGGGAGGACAGAGTGTAGGTACACAGAACATCGGAGGGTCAAATGTGCGACAAAATGAGCGCAGACAGTGTTGACAAACAATGTTGCAACCTTGTGTGGGAACCGCAGGTGCAGAAACACAAAAGAAGAATCCCTGTGGGATGCAGAAACTGGCAGAGAAAATTCCATGCAACGTTCATATTGTTGTTACTCGGCCAGTGTTTGTGGGTCTTAGACTTAGACTTACTTTTTATTGTCGTTCAAATTTGAACTTTACAGTACAGATAACAACGAAATTTCGTTGCATTAGCTGGTTGGCAGTGCAGGATAAAAAAGCAACAAGGTGCAGATATAAATAAATAGATTACTGTACAGATAAATATATTGCACTTTTGCATATGCATCCACGTTTATGGATGTATGTTATATTGTCTTTATATTCCAGCGAGTTCATCCATTTTTGGGGGGAGTTGAGGGGATTATTATGATGCGTTCAAGAGTCTTACGGCCTGAAGGAAGAAGCTGTTACAGAACCTGGAGGTTCTGCTACAGAGGCTGCGGACCTCTTTCTAGAGTCCAGCAGTGAAAACAGTCCTTGGTGGGGTTGGGAGGAGTCTCTGCAGATTTTCTGAGCCCTGGTCAGGCAGCGGCTTTTTGCGATCTCCTGGATAGAAGGAAGAGGAGTCCTGATGATCTTTTCCGCGGTCCTCACCACTCTCTGGAGAGACTTCCAGTCTGAGGCACTGCAGGCTCCAGTCCAGACAGAGATGCAATTGGTCAGTAGGCTCTCTATAGTGCCTCTGTAGAATGTGCTGAGAATGGGGGAAGAGAGCTGTGCTCTTTTCATCTGACGCAAAAAGTGCATGCGCTGCTGAGCTCTTTTTACAAGAGCTCCGGTGTGTAGGGACCAGGTCATATTGTCAGTTATCTGCACCCCCAGGAACTTGGTGCTGCTTACTATCTCCACCGCTGCGCCGTTGATGAAGAGTGGAGCGTGGCTGGACTGGTGCTTCCTGAAGTCGACGATGATCTCCTTGGTCTTGTCGACGTTCAGGACCAGGTTGTTGGTTCTGCACCAGTCAACCAGATTTTTCACCTCCTCCCTGTAGTTCATGTCGTTGTTGTCACGGATGAGGCCCACTACTGTCGTGTACTTCACAATGTGGTTAGTAGTGGACCTGGCGCAGCAGTCATGGGTCATCAACGTGAACAGCAGCGGACTCAGGACACAGCCCTGGGGGGAGCCGGTGCTCAGGGAGATGGCACTGGAGGTGTTGTTGCCCACTCTCACAGATTGGGGTCTGTCTGTGAGGAAGTCAAGCAGCCAGTTGCATAGGGGGGTACTGAATCCAAGGGTGGCCAGTTTGCTCACCAAGTGCTGCGGGATGATGGTGTTGAATGCCGAGTTGAAGTCCAGAAAAAACATCCGCACGTGTGTGTCCTTTCCTTCCAGATGTGCAAAGCTCAGGTGGAGTGCAGAGGAGATGGCGTCCTCTGTGGAGCGGTTAGGGCGATAAGCAAACTGGTATGGGTCGAATTGGGGGGAAGTCTGGAGACAATGTATTCCTTTACCAGCCTCTCGAAGCACTTCATTACAGATGTTTTTAGGGATAAGTCAGTATTTTAACATAAAAGTGTTTGATTGTGAGGCATAAAAGCCACAAAATGCAACGGGTCCATCAGACCCACAAACACTGGCTGAGTAACAACAATATGAACACCACACAAGGGTTAAATTGTTATATGTAATCAGTGATTATACTATAAAGTTATTTTCCATTTAACTTCACCAGTTTTAGATTATTTGTATTCAAAATCGCTGAATTTTCACATTTGCCGTTCAAATACTGAGAAGAGACGGTGCGGTGATCAGCAGCCAGTTGAGGCACGTCACTGCGTTGTGCCTCAACATGGATTGCGGACTCGGCTAACTGCTGGCCTGCTGTGCAGTGAGACCGTATTGCTATATGAACTATATTATACATTTCCATAGTTTAGTTAGCTGAGGTATATAATGTACAGTGTATTTTGTCAACAACTGTATGTGTGTAAGTATTTCTTGTGCTGAGCAATCATAAAACTGCTGCGAAGACGCACTGGCTGAGGCTCGCAGTAATCCCGCCTCCTGGTGGTAGAGAATGCACCCCCTGACGCGAGTGTTATATCAACTAAAGCCCACACTTAAACTTTCCACGTGCAAGATTTAATCTATTTAAAAAAGTTATTTAAAAAGAAGCCAAAAAGTGCAAAAACAATAATGTTCGTGTTGGAGGAGTTGTGAATGACTGCAGGGCCACAACATTAGGTACACCTGCAGACTGCAGCACGGATTTCATATTTCATTCATTCACAACTCCTCCAACACGAACATTATTGTTTTTGCACTTTTTGGCTTCTTATTAAATAACTTTTTTAAATAGATTCAATCTTGCACGTGGAAAGTTTAAGTGTGGGCTTTAGTTGATATAACACTCCCGTCAGGGGGTGCATTCTACGGCGGGGGTGCATTATCCAGCACAACAGCGGCGCATGGACTTCATTTATAAGTAAAGGTAAGACCATAATAACGTTTTTTTTATTAAATGGGCTTTTTTGTGTGCTACAGTTTGTATGTGTAAAGTTAAAGTTAAGTTAAAGTACCAATGATTGTCACACACACACTAGGTGTAATGAAATTTGTCCTCTGCATTTGACCCATCCCCTTGATCATCCCCTAGGAGGTGAGGGGAGCAGTGGGCAGCAGCAGCGCCGTGCCCGGGAATAATTTTTGGCGATTTAACCCCCAAATCCAACCCTTGATGCTGAGTGCCAAGCAGGGAAAAATGCTGGTATGAGCTTTTAAATATAACCCGTTAACTGCTGCCAATCAAATGGTGAATAAGATACTCTTTAGGGTTCATATGTTTGTAAATCTGACTGTGATGAAGTCAGTGCCTCACCAGACATGTACCTCACCGCACGTCACTGATGCGCATGTACAAGTCCCACAACAAGCGGACTGTAAAAGAAAATAACCTTACTGACTACGATGGTGGACTCAGGCAAAAATCTTCGGGTAAATCTTTACCATATACGGAGATATCCACTGACGTCACACCTGGGAAAAATGTCACACAGATACCAATAGCTAAAAAAAGTTGGTTTTGCATGATAAGTCCCTTTTAATGTGTTGGGACTAACGCGTTAAAAAGTAACGCGTTACTGTAACGGCGTTAGTTTCGGCGGTAACTAGTAATCTAACGCGTTATTTTTTTATATACAGTAACTCAGTTACCGTTACTGCATGATGCGTTACTGCGTTATTTTACGTTATTTTTATGTAGTATCGGTTAGAAACTGAAGATCTGAGTGTGTCTTATTGGAGCGCTCCGGTGGAAAAGAAGAGGCGTGCTTTCCCCCACCCACAGAAAGCACGCCTCCCCGCAGGTCTAACAACCTTCACTTTACCCGGAAGAGGGTCTTTACAGCTGAGGGTGAATGACGAGCCCGGCGGTTTGTTGCAACTTTGTGACTTTATTGGACGCAGCCATCCAGCAAGCTAGAGCACCTACACGCACTCACTGTCGCCGCTCCCTCACCTCTCTCGCCCACTCACTCACAGACGTCACTCACCTCTCATGCTGTCATATCTTAAAGGGCCACACACACACACACACACACACACACACACACATACGCTACTCTCATAACAACTAACAAGACATCATGGCGAAGCCAGAAGTCGAGTTTTTTAACATGGAGACATTCTCACTACTTTTCTTTTGTCGAGCACAAAGAAAATAACATTTTAGTTAAATGTAAGTTGTGTCTTGGATCAAAGATCCTATCTACTTAGAGTTAAAGTTAAAGTGGCATTATGTTGCAGCTATTTAAAATAGTTTTGTCAATTTTTTCTGGCCTGAAATAAATTGGCCCTTTGAAACATATCTTTGTCTTTGTGTGTTGTATGTAGACCACATTGCTTTCTGAGTTCAGTGATGCAAATGCATGTCAAGTTGATCAACAGATTGTATTATTCTCCAGTGCAATAACAGTACTGAAATGAAGGCTAAAAGGGCATTAATGGGAGCCTTAAAAAAAAGGGGGGGAAAAGAAGTAACTAAATAGTTACTTTTCACAGTAACGCATTACTTTTTGGTGTAAGTAACTGAGTTAGTAACTGAGTTACTTTTGAAATAAAGTAACTAGTAATTGTAACTAGTTACTGGTTTTCAGTAACTAACCCAACACTGCTGCCAAGATACCTGGGATGGTGGGGGCGTGGTTATGGGCCTGGTCACCATGACGTCATGGAATTATTTGCATCATTTGCTATGATTATATATTATATTTATTTAAAAAGGCTCAAAAAATGTATACATACATGTAAAAAACAAATATGTTATTATTATTAGTAATAACTTTTTTTTTTATCGTTTTGCCATATTTTCAATTGTTGCTGCTTATTGTACAATGTACTTTGAGATTTTTTCAAATGTCTAGAGAGTAGACTTTTAATTAGTTTTCTGTTCAAAACAACTAGCAACAAGTCCAGCATCTTTTTCTGGTTTTATGAAATGTAATCGTGTTTCGAGACGCTTTACTTCCGTCCCTCGATGTCCCTGACGAAAGAGGCGAGCAACAGCAAGCATGACGTCACAAGTGCTTGGCGGATTTGCTCCAGTTGGACTTTCTCTTCTTAAAAGCCGCCACTGTTGTCTTAATATTTTCACATTTTGTAGATGCTGACAACGCTCCAGAAAATGGCGTGCGTTTTTTTTACATCCGGTTTTGGCCTCGCGATTTTTGGTGATCAAAATCTTTTTTCGGTGGTCAAGTTTTCGGCTCGTGGGACTCCGGAGGCAGCAGACAGGTACCGACAGGCCAAGCGGTGTGCGGCTTCAGCGGTCGCGGAGGCAAAAACTCGGAAATGAGAGGAGTTCGGGGAAACCATGGAAAACGACTTCCGGATGGTTACGAAGCGATTCTGGACCACCATCCGCCGCTTCAGGAGGGGGAAGCAGTGCACTATCAACACCGTGTATAGTGAGGATGGTGTTCTGCTGACCTCGACTGCGGATATTGTGGATCGGTGGAGGGAATACTTCGAAGACCTCCTCAATCCCTCCAACACGTCTTCCTATGAGTAAGCTGTGCCTGGGGAATCTGTGGTGGGCTATATCTGGGGCTGAGGTTGCTGAGGTAGTTAAAAATCTCCGCGGTGGCAAGGCCCCTGGGGTGGATGAGATCTGCCAAGAGTTCCATAAGGCTCTGGATGCTGTGGGGCTGTCTTGGTTTACAAGACTCTGCAACATCGCGTGGACATCAGGGGCGGTACCTCTGGATTGGCAGAACGGGGTGGTGGTTCCTCTCTTTTAGAAGAGGAACCGGACGGTGTGTTCCAACTATCGTGGGATACTCACACTCCTCAACCTTCCCGGGAAGGTCTATTCAGGTGTACTGGAGAGGAGGCTACGCCGGATAGTCGAACCTCTGATTCGCAGCAATTAAAATGTCAGATATCTACAATTAATTTAGAAACACCTCCGTGGGCCAGATTCCTTATTAAACTTGTGACGTCTCGCGGGCTAAACTGAAGACACCGGCATGCAGTACTTGGCCCACGGGCGGCAATTTGGACATTCCTATTCTAAAAGCCATTTCACAATATCCACATCTTGGCTTTGTGTTAAAGGTGAAACAACTAAATAATGTCACATCTGATAGTCCATTTCATTAGTCATTAATAATCAAATATTTTTATTTTTACAATATGCCCAAGCCCAATTACAAACAAACTGCAGATTGAAAATGGCCCCACAGCTCCTCTACTATAGAAAGCACAATTAAACTAAACTAAATTAATATATAATTAATGCAATAAAATGCACAATGCATTTAAATTTGTATTGTCAAATTATTAAATGTTTTAATCAGATTCATCACAGGATTGTAGATGTTTTTAATTTTGATAAACCACAATTAAAGGAGCTGTTTCCAACTTGTTCAAAGTTACATTTTTCAAACCAAAATATATAAAAAGAACAGATTACCAATAGTGGTTTAACAGAACATATATATATTTTTTAATGTCTATATTTTTCCCAATTACTTATTATTAGAGGTGCAACGGAACCTATCCCAGCTGCACTGTAGAATAAAAATTGTGCGTTGATCGGAGCTTTACAGGAGAGGTTTGCGACAAACACTATTCATTTCAGGACAGCAGTAGGATGTGGATTAGTTAGCGACTTATTTATGTGGTAACCATAACCAACAAGTGGTTGGATGTATGTTGCTGTGGCTTCAAAAAGATGGTCCATGTGTTTAAAAATATATTTGCATTATTTCCATTGATGCAAGTTAACATGTTGCCCGGACACCATTTGCGGAATGCTGCACCAGAATGTTTCGTCTTACTGTATGTTTTGCTTTGTGGAGCAGCTGTGTGTGCCTGTTTTTGTCTATGTGTGTGTGTGTGTGCGCATGTGTGTGTGTGCGTGCGTGCATGCGTGTGTGATGTGGGGGTAATAGGAACGAACCGGTCAAAGGTCCTGACCCTGCAAGCAGTGTTTTGGTAGTGTGTTGCTGTTGTCACTCAGAGCTCAGAAGAGCTGCACATGCATTTGTGTCCTCTGCTGGACAGCAAATGTTACTTTGTCCCTGGAAAGGTCGTCAACAGCACATGTACCAAACAAATGGGAGTGGGTGTTGGGGTGCCCATTTTCTGTGGAGGTCAAACATAACTATTTAAGATCGAAATATATCAACATTATTTTGCCGTTTTAAAACAGAACTTTTCATATCTGATACAAACAAACAAATGTAATTAACATGCATGTACATATATCGGTAAAATTAAAATCATTAGAATATCCCGTAAAAGTCTATTTCAGCATTTGATTGATTGATTGATTGATTGATTGATTGAGACTTTTATTAGTAGGTTGCACAGTGAAGTACATATTCCGTACAATTGACCACTAAATGGTAACACCCGAATAAGTTTTTCAACTTGTTTAAGTCGGGGTCCACTTAAATTGATTCATGATACAGATATATACTATCATATATACTATCATCATAATACAGTCATCACATAAGATAATCACATTGAATTATTTACATTATTTACAATCAGGGGTGTGGAGGGGGGGGGGGATATGGACAGCAAGTAGTGAACATAGAGAGAGAGAGAGAGAGAGAGAGAGAGAGAGAGAGAGAGAGAGAGAGAGAGAGAGAGAGAGAGAGAGAGATCAGAAGGCATAAGAAAAAGAAAAAGTATCTGCATTTGATTGTTTACATTTGATTATTAGCAATCCGGGGAGGGTGTTAGTTTAGGGTTGTAGCTGCCTGGAGGTGAACTTTTATTGCGGTTTTGAAGGAGGATGGAGATGCCCTTTCTTTTATACCTGTTGGGAGCGCATTCCACATTGATGTGGCATAGAAAGAGAATGAGTTAAGACCTTTGTTAGTTCGGAATCTGGGTTTAACGTGGTTAGTGGAGCACCCCCTGTTGTGGTTATGGCGGTCATTTACGTTAAGGAAGTAGTTTGACATGTACTTCGGTATCAGGGAGGTGTAGCGGATTTTATAGACTGGGCTCAGTGCAAGTTGTTTAACTCTGTCCTCCACCTTGAGCCAGCCCACTTTAGAGAAGTGGGTAGGAGTGAGGTGGGATCTGGGGTGGAGGTCTAGAAGTAACCTGACTAGCTTGTTCTGAGATGTTTGGAGTTTAGATTTGAGGGTTTTGGAGGTGCTAGGGTACCAGGAGGTGTATGCGTAATCGAAAAAGGGTTGAACGAGAGTTCCCGCCAGAATCCTCAAGGTGCTTTTGTTGACCAGAGAGGAAATTCTGTAGAGAAATCTCGCTCGTTGGTTAACCTTTTTGATTACCTTGGTTGCCATTTTATCACAGGAAAGGTTAGCCTCTAGAATGGAACCTAGGTAGGTGACCTCATCTTTCCTGGTGATAACAATGTCACCTACTTTTATGGTGAAGTCATTGATTTTCTTAAGTTTGATGTGGGACCCAAACAGGATGGATTCTGTTTTACCCAAGTGGATGGATAGCTTGTTGTCAGCGAGCCAGGTGCAAGTTCTACAGAGCTCAGCACTGAGGATTTTCTCCACCTGTGACTTGTTCTTGTCGGATACCAGCAAGGCAGAATCATCCGCAAACAAAAACAATTCACGGTCGCATGCCGATGACATGTCGTTTATGTATATTAGGAAAAGTAAAGGTCCCAATATACTGCCTTGGGGGACTCCACAGCTCACCGAGAGGGGGGGGGGACACGGTGCCGTTCACCTCTACCACCTGTTCCCTCCCCTCCAAGTAAGATTGCATCCAGCTCCATGAGGTTTTGTTAAATCCGATTGCTCTGAGCTTATCCAACAGTATAGCGTGGTTAACGGTGTCAAAGGCCTTCTGAAGGTCCAGCATGACCATGCCGCAGTATTTGCCCGCATCCACCTCATGTTTGATGTGGTCGGTCAGATAGAGAAGGCATGTGTCAGTGGAGTGGTTAGTTCTGAAGCCGGATTGGAATTTGTTCATGAGTTTATTAGTGGCAAGGTAACTATCGACCTGTTCATTAACTATTTTCTCCATTACTTTCGAAACGGAACTGAGAATAGAAACAGGTCGGTAGTTGCCAGGTTCCAATTTGCTTCCTTTTTTAAAGAGGGGAGTTACTCTTGCTATCTTAAAATCTTTTGGTACTTGGCCTTGTGTAATTGATAGGTTTATTATGTGCGTGATGATCGGGGCAATGATGAAAGCAGAGTCCCTGAGGAATCTGGAGGGAATATTATCAAGGCCTGTGGCCTTGTTAGGGTGGAGCGCGCTCAATTTTTTAAACACCTCATCAGCTGTGACCATTTCTAATTTGAAATCATCGTTGGATACTCCTAGCTTTCTGTAGAAGGCTTTAATGTGTTCTACACTAAAGCGACCAGAGTGGTGGGACAGCTTGTTGACAAGAGTTGCGGCTATGCTGGTGAAAAAGATGTTAAGTCTGCTAGCTACCTCCATTTTGTCTGTAATGAGGGAGTCACCCTCCTTGATGCTGATGTTGGTGAGTCTTGTTTTAAGTTTCTGGCTGCAACCAGGAAGCTGGTTGTTGAGAATTTTCCAGAGCTCACGTGGCTTATTTGTGTTTTCCTCTATTTTGTCGTTAATGTAATTTTTTTAAAGGATTTAGTCAGGTTGGTTGACTTATTTCTTAATTTATTGCATTGCTTTTTGAGAGTTGAAAGGAGTAATTTGAGGTTGATATTATTGGGTTGTTTATCTACTTCTGTTTTACATTTTTGGTATTCAGAGTATTTCCTGTCTCTGTCTTTTATGGCAGCTAATAGGTCCGGATTCATCCATGGTTCCGAGCGGGCTTTGATCCTGACTGTTTTCACGGGAGCCATGTCATTTAGTATCTTTAGGAACGCCGTTTTGAAGCGATCCCAAGCAACATCGACCAGGTTGCTCGCGAGCACAGGGGACCAGTCCCACTCATCTAATTTTAAATTGAAATTGTCATTGGAGTATTTTTTGAGGGATCTGGATTGGGCTGTTATGTGGCCATTGGCTTTAGGTTTAGCTATTTTACGGGTGCAGAAGGTTAGATAGTGGTCGCTAAGACCACAGATCATGACCCCACTATTTTTTATTTTAGGCCGGTCTGAAGTGAGAATGAGATCTATGGTTGATTGGGTGGAATCAGACACCCTTGTGGGTAGCGCTATTAGCTGGGAAAGACCGTGCAGATTACAAAACTTGCTGAAGGATCTGAAGACAGGCGCATCTTTGCGTTGAATATCTGTGTTCAGATCCCCAGTTATAATTTTCTCCATGTTGTCTGTCCCTGCCAAGCATTCTTCCAAAGCCCCATAGAAATCACTCTGATTAGGGGGTCTATAAACAGTCCCTATTAGTACCGGCTTAGCGTTTTTAAATTTGATTTCCGCCCACACAGATTCCAGGTCATTGTGGTTAAGATCAGTGCGAGTTATGTATTTAATATCCTGGTGAATATACATACAAACGCCCCCACCGTGTTTATTCCTATCCTTTCTGATAACCGAAAAGTTTTGTATTTCTATCTCTGAGTCAGAAATACTTTGATCAAATTTGGTTTCAGAGAAACACAAGATTTTTACCTTCGTGTTGAGGAACATTTCTCTGATTTGGTCAAGTTTGGCTCCAGAGAGGCTGTTCACATTAAGGTGGATGATGTGTAGTCCACTGGAACCAAAAAGAGCATCAGAGTCCGCTGTGTTGTGGTACTGACCAGAAAAATTGTTGGTTATTATTGCTGTTGAAGTTGAAGAGCAAGGAGAGAGAGGAGAGAGAGAGAGAGGCATATTGATCGTCCTCCAGGTGAAGGGGGAGGGAGAGGGAGGGGGAGGGGCGGAGTTGGAGAGGGGGAGAGAGGGAGGCCAGGTAGGGTTGCTGGGGGTGGGGTTGGGTTTCCTTTTGGCGGGCTTTTTTGAAGACAAAGAGAAAGAGAATAACGAAAATGTTTGTGTAAAGGCGCCTCTAAATCCTGTGTATGCCGTGTCCTCGACCGTCTGGGACCGGGTAGAGGCCGCGTGGACCCCCGCCATTTCGTGCAGTTCCCCGCAATCACCGATGTCTGGGTCGCCGTCCACCGCAGCCGCCGCGTCGTTCACCGCCGCTGAGTTGATGCCTTCTCCGATGACCGGGTCGTCCTCCACCGCCGCCGCCGAGCCTCCGACCGTGTCGATGAACGGGGCGAAGTCCTCCACCGAGCCACCGATCGCTGGAGCACAGGTGAGCTTGAGCTGAGATGAGCCGGTAGCCGAGTTAGCTTCGATGGCGACGCTAGCAGTAGCATTGCTAGTCTTCGCCAGTCGGGACAACATTAACCGTGTTGTTGTAGGTCCAGGGTTGAGTTCAGTGTCTCCTGATAGTAGAAGTAATAGTAGTATTATTGACTTTCTGTCTATCCTTCCAGTCAGGGGCATGTTCACTTTGCCTCGATGTGCAGACAAGCATGATGCTAACACGTTAGCTCCAAAGCCAAGGTGCTTCGCTGATGTATTGTCGTGGAGATAAAAGTCACTGTGTATGTCCATTTCGCGTTCTTGACTCTCATTTTCAAGAGGGTAGAGTATCCGAGGAGGTTTAAAATATAAATCCGTGATCCACAGTAGAAAAAGGAGGAAGTGTGGGATAATCCGAGCAGTTGTTTGGATTCCCGATCGGGAGCGAAAGAGAGTGCGACCGCTCATATATATATATATATATATATATATATATATATATATATATATATATATATATATATATATATATATATATGTCGTGAGTTCAATCCCGGCCTCGGGATATTTCAACTTCTAATGTGAAACCAATAAGTGATATTAACTCATTACATACAAAATGAAATATGTCAAGCTTTTATGTGTTGTAATTTTGATGTTAATGGTTTTCATTTTTTATAAACCCTAAATTTTCTGAAATTTTCAGGTAGAAGTTGTCATAAGCTGTAAGCCATAACCATCAAAATGAATTCAAAAGAAGACTTGAAATATCTTGAGTTGCATGTTAAAAGCTTATGTCATATATTAATTTCACCTTTTAAATCTACCATAAATTCCAAACTATAAGACGCAACTTTTTTCCTACACTTAACACACTGCGGCTTATTAAACGGTGCTGCAATTTATGGATCGCTCGTCACTGACGGCCATAATACAAATAGTTGTTTTTTTTAAATACGCTGACATTGTATTTTATAGTTCGTACTATGGCGCCATCTTTTGGATGAGTTTGCTCAATGCAGGTGTTGCAGCCTCCTTCTATTTAGGGATTTTAACCGAAAGTAGAAGTGCCGTTCAGTCTTCTAGCCGCCCATAGCATTTATACTTGTATGGATTCTTCATTCATCAGCCCAAACAACGTTTGTAAGTTTTACAATGTAACTATAGCAATTCTTACTTACTAAAGCTTCCTGTGTGATGTCTGTAGGAGTGTTTTCATGCACATTTGTACGTGCTATCGTAATGTAATGACGCTAGTGTCGTTAGCATTAGCTAATATGCTAACACGTTTACGAGTGTCTGAGTTAGTTTTGTTAACTTAAAATGGCATTAATTTTGTATTGTTTCAGTTCCAAAAATTCCTCAGTAAACTCATTAGTACATCTGAGTGGAGTTATTGAGTCTGTTTAGCTGACAATGACCATGACAATAACTTCTGTCTTGTTTAATCAGCTGTTTTACTGCAGTGTTACAGACACCATTTGCAAACAATTAAGGTCTGTAAATAAACATTTACAAAATATATCTGTGTAAATAACTTATTTTGCAACGTATGTATCCGTGGCTTACAGTTTGGTCCAGCTAATATATGAAAAAATTAAAAATTTCACCAAAAATGTAGTTAGTGCGGCACACTCTATAGCCCGGAAGATATGGTAATTGCTGGAATAAAAAATGTTTTGCACAATATTAAAACATTTTAAAATCACTATACCAGCTTCCAAGAAGTAACTAATACATTCATCAAAGAATAGCAGTAGCCTGTAGCCTCCCAGTATATCAAAACAATACTGTGCTTATAAATAATAATTGTCAGCTATTGTATATTCTAAAAAGAACAGCAGTCGTGTGACGCTGTTAAGGACATGAAAACAATATTGTTCATAGTATTCTTTCAACATGTTGTTAGCGTGACATCATCATGTAATCTGAAATAAAATAGGCTAATAAAAAGGCTAAAACATATATTTAAAGACAAATCTTTATGTTTATTCATGTTTAATATCAACATTACTGCCTTTTCTTATTATGTTATGCCCTTCTCTTTATTTTCCATTTTTGATGTGTTTTTTTTGTTTATTTTATTCCTACAATGCTCCACGGGCCCATAAAAAAGAACTGTGTTCAACAAATGGCCCCAAGGCCACACTTTGCCTACCTGGTGAAATAAGTAAACCAGTGGTGTTGCCAAACAACAGAAGAGTGCCTCTGAGCTGTGTTTTCTTTGTACGAAGTGATAATGTTAGGGTTGCTTGCTTCAGGAGGTTTTCTACACTCTGTGGTAATGCACGCTTCCTGGACTTGTGGTGGCGGATCTCCACTCTTACACAAATACTTTAGTGACCGCTTGTGTTTGATTACTGAATAAATGCAAGACTTCAGATATGTTCTGTACCTCTTCTACTTGCTAAATATGGCGACAAAGTTGCTAAAGTGCCTCACAGATAATTTCTGCTGCATCTTATTCTCTGGCAAACCATGTGTGTATGAGATGTGTTCTGAAGCGGAATTACGCCCCACCTACAGTTACACTGCTGCAGTTCCCTTATAATTAGTTTATATGCAAGGGTGAACTGGGAGCAACAAATCAGAATTTTTGACTGGCTTCCACAAATAATTAAATATGTGGGAAACACTGGTTCGTTTTTTAAACAGATTGGTGCTCACACACCAAGAATTGAAATGGCTTGCTGAGGAAAAAGTGTTTTCAGAACTGGTGATACTGAAAAAAGCAGGTATCAATGTATCTTTTGGGGACTTTTGCCTCGATGTCTGCTCTGAAGAGCGTGTTGGCGATCAGTGGTGGAACATTGATTGACGCGAGTTCCTAAAACATTATTTTCGCCCGTTTCTGCTAATTTGTTAACTAATTGAATTTGTATCCGGCTATTTCGGTGAATAATGATGATGCTTATGATAAGCGTCATCATTATACGCCATTATGCAACCGTAGCGCGGGAGAGTAGAAGCGTCTTAAAACTCACATCTGCGGTCCTGTCTAAGGTTTGTCATTGTCATCCCACTGGGTTGAGTTTTTGCTTGCCCTGATGTGGGATCTGAACCGAGGATGTCGTTGTGGCTTGTGCAGCCCTTTGAGACACTTGTGATTTAGGGCTTTATAAATAAACATTGATTGATTGATTGATTGAGAGTTCACACTGAAGTCGCATCATACCACTATCTGATTGATTTGTAATGTAAAACTCATAATAATAACGTCTATAATATTGCTGACAGAAAAATAATTATCATACCGTATGATGAGCAAAGCACACTAATACAGCTTTACAGTATACTGTGGCTGTGCTACTTAACTGATGTAGTTTATTAGCCTTAGTGTTATTTTAGAGTCGTGTTTTGAGGGCTCTGAAAACTGGATGCACTGACTTTGACATAGTCAAAAAAGTAGATTTATATGGGTGTTTTTTATCTTTACTTTTATTGTTTTCATCATAAATGGTTATTGTGATAGTCCATAACACCCATCCCTACTGGCCAGGTGTGGCCTGTGGGCCTTGAATTTGACACCTGTGGTCTAAATGCCATAAATTACCAGTACAGTGATAACAGGAACTAACATTATTGCCAATTCGATTTCTTCAATCAAATCAATCATTTCTTCCATTCTGAATCAAAAAGTTTGTGCACAGACAACATATCTTTGGGTGGACATCCAGCCCCTGTTTTCAGGCAAAAAAAAGTTTATTTCCACTAGAACCTGCGCTGTTTTCAGGTCAACTCTGTTCTTCAAATCCAGTGACTCCCCTGGATACAACGTTGATTATACATAGATTTCCTTTAAAACTGACTTTGAAACAACGTTGCAAAATAGTTGTATATGTAAATTGAGACAATGTTGGTGTATAACATCGGCTCCATGTTTTTGGTTGGGAAATTACCAAATTTAAATGGTCAAAACAACATCACAACTTGACATTGAATAAGCGTCAAAAAGCATGTTGTTCCAACGTTAGGTTTGAGTTGCTGAACGTCAGGAACTAACTCAACAAGTTCTCAACATTGTTTTGATGTCTTGTGCCTGTGATGTCTCAAATGGTTTGGTGCCATATCATTTTGTGCAAATCAACTGGGTTCACTTGAGCTCAAATGTGAACACTACACATATCTTTTTTTAAAGTTATAGGACTGGTCAATGAGTCGAACCACAAGAGTGCCTTAGACTCTGCAGCCTTATTTGAGATGTGCTTTCTTCATTCTTTTAAGATGTGAGAGCCCTGTGAAGCTACAGAGGCTTCCGGAAACAGACGGCTTCTGTCTGATTCTTCCTCCCAACCTGAAGTCAGCCATCGCCGCCGTGACCTACATGGCCGAGCAGCTTAAGAAGCAAGACACGGATGATGCGGTAAGAAACATGGCCCACCTATGTTTCAGGATACGTACCAAATTCGATACTTTTATTGATACTGACCGAACTCTGTCGATTCACGCAAAATGAAATGGTGCCATACTTCCTTATCTTTGTTGCACGCGACATCACGTCCGGGTGCAAACTTAGCACCGGCTCAAGCACTTGCCCGGGAAACAAGTAGTCAGACACTCAGAACTCAGCCAGAATCCCTCTAGGTAATTTTACACTTTTCCATGCTAGCAGAGCCAGAAAAAAGCACTCCGAAGTACATTATGTGCTAGCTCGATGCTAATTTACATTGAATTTGCCGTAGACATGCTAAAGATTAGCATTAGCAATTTTACATGGCAATTTCAACACCTCCAAATTTGGTAATGAAAATTACAACTAAGATGCACTTTACAATCAAACAGCTGTGTGTTATAATTACAATACTTTCAGCACGTACAACACTTTGTAAGACAAAACAAAAGACTGCCACATTAATTTTAATGGCAAAGACTACTTCCTGGTTATGGCAACATGCCATTGTCTGTACACTACTGCCATCTAATGTCTTGGAATTGCAAATGCATGCATTGTTGTGCAGTTGACACTGATGTTTGTGTCCGTGTGTGTGCGTGCGCATGTGCGTGTGTGTGTGTGCGTGTGTGTGTGTGTGTGTGTGTGTGTGTGTGTGTGTGTGTGTGTGTGTGTGTGTGTGTGTGTGTGTGTGTGTGTGTGTGTGTGTGTGTGTGTGTGTGTGTGTGTGTGTGTGTGTGTGTGTGTGTGTGTGTGTGTGTGTGTGTGTGTGTGTGTGTGTGCGTGTGCGTGTGTGTGTAGATGACAGAGGACTGGCAGTACATCGCCCTTGTGGTGGACCGTCTCTTCCTGTGGCTCTTCGTCATCATCACCACATTGGGCACCTTGGCCATGTTCTTGGACGCCAGTTTCAACTACACACCTGACAACCCCTTCCCATAAGGGGGCGCCAAATCACCTTTTATCCATTATTGTGTTATGTTAAAGGAAAACTGCATTTTCTTTTAGCCCATCATCCACAATCACTAAGTATAACAAGAACACACGTGCTTCCCTTTTCTGTGCATTCTAAATAGTAAAAAAAAACATGGAAAAAAAATGCTAGTACAAAGTGGCTAACAAGGTAGGTTATGAGTATTCATAAATTAGGTTAAATTACAGGGCTGTAAAAAAATAAAATCCATAAACCAACCAACAACAACACATTTTCATGCATTGACCTGCATATTAACGAAGCTATAGCAACATTGTTATGTAAGAGCACAGAGGAACTACTTTTCTGGCGTGTTGACACATTGCCTTGCTCCCACTGCTTTTACAGCCACTAGAGCAGTGGTTCTTAACCTGGGTTCGATCGAACCCTAGGGGTTCGGTGAGTCGGCCTCAGGGGTTCGGCGGAGCCTCCGCCACGGAGGTAAAGACACATCCGACTTATCGTGTAAATAAAAACTTCTCCCTATCAGCGTATTATGGACCCAACAATGTTCCCCCTAATTTTCCATCTGATTTGCAGGTTGTTTGATTTATCAGTTTAAACTTTTACTAGCAGATTGCAAAGGAAGAGAATACATTATATGAAACAGTACAGTTTACACAGTATACAGTACATATTCCGTACAGTTGACCACTAAATGGTAACACCCGAATACGTTTTTTAACCTGTTTAAGTCGGGGTCCACGTTAATCAATTCATGGTAATGTGTGTAAGGTTTGTAATTTGTTGTGAGTTCATGCACTGTGTTGGTTTTGTTCTTTGAACAAGGTGATGTTCATGTACGGTTCATTTTGTGCACCAGTAAAAAAACATATGACTTTTTCTTGAATTTGAAAAAAAAAAAAAAAATTCACTAAAGAAAGGTTCGGTGAATGCGCATATGAAGCTGGTGGGGTTCGGTACCTCCAACAAGGTCAAGAACCACTGCACTAGAGCTATAGGTAGTGCTAGCTATTTGCTTTTTTCTGATGCTGCTCCTGTATTGTCTTGAGTTTGAAAAAAGTTAAATTAGATTATAAAATATGCATCTTACTTGTATGGCAGAAAGCCGAGAAGTTGGTCAACTTTGACATTCCACATGATACGTCAAAATGTGGACCGTGAGAAGCAGTGAATACTTGGCTCTAAACAAATGAAACACAGAATAAGATCTGACAACATCACTAGGAAGCATTTTTCCTCTGAGGAATGAGGATTATGCTGAATTTAGCATCTCACAGAGAGCACAAGTGCTGAAAGATACAACCATCCCAGTGAGAGCGGCCATTGTAAGTGACTGTTTTATGTTCTTATTTTAAACGTGTGACATGATAAGGCTCCAATGCTCTTACAAAGTCCGGCATTAGTGGTTGCAAAGACAGAAAGTGCTCTCCATGCTGTTGTTAATGGACGTAGTGTTCCTATGAGTTTTGTGAAATCAATGTACTCAGAAAATAAGATACAGTAATGTTGAAAATAACAAACATTCTGTAAATATTACATGTTACTATGAATGTCCCTCTTACCACCAGGGCCGGCCCGTGGCATAGGCCGTATAGGCAAATGCTAAGGGCGCCGTCCACCAGGGGGCGCCACGCCAATGTTGGAGAAAAAAAAAAAAAAAAGTTGGTACTATTATTTCTAAATACAAAAAATAATCCCACGCTAATTAAAATGCAAAGTAAAGCCTATTTAATAGAAATATTATTTGTTACAACATTACTTTTCCACCCCTTTATGTATTAGGTATAGTTGTAAGCCTAGTTGTTAAAGTGCACATCATTAATGTTAATTAAGCAATATCACATGAGAGGGAATGCTGTTTTTTTATTTGAACACTGCTGTGATTCGGTTAAAGATAATCATAACATAACATTCTCATATAATATGTTAATTTGCTTTCTTTAAGTAAAAAAATAGGTCAAAGACAAAGCTATTCAGTTTCTTGTGAGTATATACACTTCACTGCCGATGTGGGGGGGGCGCCACCTAAAATCTTGCCTAGGGCGCCGGATTGGTTAGGGCCAGGCCTGCTTACCACATTACATACATTCTTACAGCATGTATATGAAACGTTGTTGGAAGTTTTTGAATGGTTTTTAGATGGCTTGATATGGCAGATTACAGCGTATCTGTAATGATGCCACATGGTGGCTTTTGGCGTGACCCCAGGTTACAGACACAGGAGACAAAGTGCAGGTAAAAAGGTTGTCTAATTAGAATAAGTAAGGAGCACCAGCATGAGACAAGCAGTCAACTACGGGTAAAAATACTGAAGCTTGTTGTAGGCAGAAAACATGTAAAGATGCATGCAAGCAATGCAATTTGTCCTACAAAGCATTCTGATGAGCAACAAAGGATACGTGTGTCAGTTCAGCGCTCCAACAGGAAATGGAAAACACGGGGGGAAGGAACACTGAAACAGAAATATCACAAAACACAGGAAAACAATGACAAAGTCCAAAACTGTCACGTGGCATCATGACAAAATACCCATTGCCTGCGTTATTGGCCGCCTCATACTAGCAGTTTTTCACTATTTAAAAGTCACAGAAAAGGGAAAGACAAGTGCATTCTAGTCTCATATGGGGTTTTAGGACGATGGACAAAATTCCAGAAAAAAAAGGGCTGTTTTCCTTTCACTTTTGTACCTCCAAAGCAGCTCAACATAATATGAGACTTTTAAATTATTGTGTTTGTGTCTCCTATCAGTTTTAAAGTGATCTAATTGTGTCAGGTATTTAATTTAAACAATGCTATTTGTACGTAATTTGTGTTTAAAAGATATGAATAAAAAATACATTTAAAAAAAGAAATAATAATAGCAATATTGCGATTCTCTTATTGGTGTCTCTGGAGTCTGGACCATAACTTCCGCGATAGACGAGGGATTTCAGTCAAAGTGAAAAACGGTGGTGTGGGGTCTTGTCCGCTAGAGGGCAGCAACCTGTATATATTTCAAACTACAAGGAGATTGCATGACCATAAAGTGTGAGTTTTTAAATGTGTTCGTTATGTCTCATCTCGATTACTTGATTGACTGATTGATTAATATCAATCAATCAATCAATGATCAAGTTTTACAGAGAACAAAAATGCTGCGTTTTGTTAGTTCAGTGGTTCTTAACCTGGGTTCGATTGAACCCTCGGGGTTCGGCGGAGGTCAAAACACACCCGACTCATCGTGTAAATACAAACTTCTCCCTATCGGCGTATTACGGATACGGCAACAGCAGAAGTCAGACTGATTTGCAGGTGTGTAATTTGTTGTGAGTTTATGCACTGTGTTGGTTTTGTTGTTTGAACAAGGTGATGTTCATGCACGGTTCATTTTATGCACCTGTAAAAAAACATGGTAACACTTTAGTATGGGGAACATATTCACCATTAATTAGTTGCTTGTTAACATGCAAATTAGTAACATATTGGCTCTTAACTAGTCATTATTAAGTACTTATTAATGCCTTATTCGGCATGGCCTTAATATAACCCTAACCCTCTAACCCTGACCCTAACCCTAACCAAAGTTGGTTAGGGTTCCCCTACTGTCCAAATAACTCTAAATTAAGTCTTTATTACTTATAATATGTTCCCCATACTAAAGTGTTACCAAAAACATATAACTTTGTCTTGAATTTTAAAAAAAACAACAACATTTTATTTTTCACTAAAGAAGGGTTCGGTGAATGCGCATAGGAAACTGGTGGGGTTTGGTACCGCCAACAATGTTAAGAACCACTGTGTTAGTTTATTACATTTGTAGGTGGCACAAGCAATTGTGAATCATCTCTGCACTTTCATTTATTTGCAATAACACAAATTAAACGCTTTAAGACACAGTAGCTTCCTTTTCGGCACACACAACAAAACACTCCGGGACATTAATTGGCTTCCACAGAGTGTGATGTCATCAGCTGTTATCCTGCTCGCTGATGTGCAGCGGCAGAGAGAAACTGTCCACATGGTGCACCTAGATTTTATTTTTTACAGTCCAAGAGAAAAGAAGGCCTTGCTCTGTCTCCAGAGGACCACAGTCCACCGGTCGCTGATTCAACACTAAAGTTGCATAAGAGGACGACATCGAGCGTGAAGCAAAGAGGCGCCGTTCCCCTCGTTTGTGCAGATTTAAGCTTTTCAGGGAAAAGCTGTGCGTGGGTGCTGTATCTACATCCCGGGGGTGGGGGGCACTTGTAGGACTTCAATCACTGGAGTCGCCCTCCTTCTCGCGCACTTCAGCCCAGGAGGAGGCCTCAGAAATGTGAGGGGGTAAAAATCCCCATGAGAGAATGCAGTCAGTGCTCCTCTTTGGGCTGATTTAGCCCCCCCCTCCCCCTTTTTTGCTTCAGCCTTAAGCAGCGAGACAAATGTGTGTTTACTGCTCTAATAAAGAAAGGAAAAGTGAAGTGCAAGAAGAAGGAAGGGCGGGGGCGGCTTTAAAGTGCAATTTTTGTCCTGTGTGCGAGCCAAGAGGACATCATATAAATTAGGTTACCAACGGAGACGACACTGGAAGGCGCCGAGGACTGTCCACAGCAACACACAACCTTCATGCCTTCATCCTTGCTATCAAAGCGAAGGGGGGTCTTGGGCAACAAGGAGGCGTTTGTCGAGGCGACAAGAGACAAAAGTTCAGCACAAGTCAAAAAAATAAGCCGATGGCAGACACTGTAATATCTGCTAAATCCATCCAGGGTGCAGGGGTGGAGGTGAGCATGCTCCACCTCATCACCTGCCAGATTGTTTGGGCACAATGCTCAGTACTTCCTCTCTCATTTTCCCTGTCCAGTGTGAAAGTTAGCGGCACAAAACCACGTCTAAAAAGGCCTCTTTGATGTGTTTCGTGTCCAAAGGCCGGCCCGAGGACATTTGTGGCCTGGAAGGTCCTTTATTAACCCTCAAGGCACAAAGGCTGACTGTTTTGTACTTTCAGTAAATGTTTGCTGAATATTTGGCTTTATTTTTTGTTGTATTAATCCAGTCCTTCTCAAATAGTGGTGCTTAGGTCCTTTAATGTGTGCAGCAACCTGTTGGAGATCTTTTATCAGTCTGTTGTGGCCAGTGCCCTGTACTTTGCAGTGGTTTGTCGGGGGAGCAGCACCAACAAAAGGGACTTAAACCGGATTGACAAACTGGCTGGCCAAACTACTGGCACGCAGTTGGAGGCGGTTGTGTCAGTGAGGGACAGGAGGACACTGGACAAACTGCTTGCCATCATGGACAATCCTGCCCACCCGCTTCACCAAACAATTGAGGGACAGCGAAGCTCATACTCCAACAGGCTCCTTCAGGTTCGTTCCCACAGTGAACTCCTTCATTCCGCACTCCATCCAGCTGTATAATCACTCGCCATACAGCAATAGATGATATCTGTCTATTACCTGACCGCTTCTATGTTAGTTACCTCTCTTTGTTTATAATGTATATTTTCTGCTGGATCTACTCTCTATTTTATGCTGCAGCTGTTACCGTATTGTCCGCACTATAAGGCGCACCGGATTATAATGCGCACCTTCAATGAATGGCATGTTTCAAAACTTTGTTCATATATAAGGCGCACCGAATTATAAGGCGCACCTATGCATCCATTAGATGGAGCTGCGCTAAAGGGAATGTCAACAAAACAGTCAGATAGGTCAGTCAAACTTTATTAATAGATTACAAACCAGCGTTCTGACAACTCTGTTCACTCCCAAAATGAATAAACATCTGTTTTATTATTTTTCCCGAGGTAAAGTCAGTGATGTGGTGTTTTGTTTATCTTTTAACAACAGCAAGGTATAACATGTAGTGCAACATTTATATCACATAGTGGAGGGGGACTTTTCCCTGATTCAATAAACACGTAAAAAACAGTGATACTGTAACGGTAAATCAAACATTAGTGCAATCACAATATAGTAACACTCAAAATAGTGCAGCGCAATAACAATATATCAATAACTCAACGTTGCTCAAACGTTAATGTCACACAACACAACACACAAAATAAACATGTAAAGCTCACTTTATTAAGTTATTCCTCATCCACAAATCCCTCGAATTCTTCTTCTTCAGTGTCCGAATTAAACAGTTGGGCGAATACGGCATCCAACATGCCCGGCTCCGTCTCGTCGAAGTCGTCATTAATCGAGTCAGTGTCGCTGCTGCTTTATTCCCGTGTTCTACTGCGTGACTGATCGTCTTAAGTTTAAACTCTGCGTCTGCGTCGTAAGCGTGTCTCTTAATAGGAGCCATTTTGGGGTCTTACATAAATAAACAAATGGAAATCAAAACGGCACGCCTAGCGCAGTCATATATCCCAGCATGCACCGCGCGCTTCTTCTTCTTCTACGGGGGCGGCTGCTTACCGTAGTTGCGAGACCTAAACTTTATGAAAATGAAGTTTAGGTTTGTTGTGGCTCAATATTGGTCCATATATAAGGCGCACCGGATTATAAGGCGCACTGTCAGCTTTTGACAAAATTGGAGGTTTTTAGGTGGAAAATACGGTACATATACTGTAATATTGTACATGGTAAATGTTATATATTGTATATATTATATAAAAATATAATATATCAGTATATATCATATACTGTATATATAATATGTAAATATTACATTTATGTTATATTTTATATTGCTACTACGGTACATTTTAGTCTACTTTATACTTGCATTATCCTTTCCATCCTTACACTTTTCATCCTCTGTAACTGAGCTACTGTGTGGAACAATTGCCCTTGTGGATCATTCAAGTTTGTCTAAGTCTAAGTCTAAGTCTATGCAGGGGGGGGGGGGGCGCATGTGACAACGGGGAACATGCTTTTTTTTGCCATACCAGAATATGATGAAGCGTACGTAGCACTTGGCTTCACTGTTGTTGATAATGTTAATAATGTCAGGAACTCGCATGGCTGCAGTAGTTGTGGCCCCAAGATGCAGGAACCAGGAGAACGATGAGCAGGTAAGAGGATTTTAATACTCTCAAACAGAGAGAAGCAGTCGTGCATGTAAACGGTCCAAAACAATAATCAATCCTCGAGCGCTGAGATACAGACGAGGCAGGCATAAATAGCAGCCTGCTGATAAGCACCAGGTGTGGCCAGGCTGCCAATCAGCAGCAGGTGAGGGGAAAACGGTGCTGTGTCTGGCTGTGTCCCCTCTTTTTGTAAAAGAGCTGTTGTCGAGCCTTTGATTAAAAAAACAGGTCTAGATCCGACAAGTTTGTCAAATTATCGGCCCATTTCCAAATTACCTTTTGTGTCAAAAATTCTGGAGAAATGTGTTTTAGCGCAACTGCAGCCTTTTTTAGATGAAAATAGCACTTTAGATCCATTTCAGTCTGGATACAAAGCTTTGCACAGTACTGAATCTGCACTTTTAAAGGTTTTTAATGACTTGCTTTTAATGTCTGATTCTGGTAGCTCTGCCATTTTAGTGCTTTTAGATCTTACAGCTGCCTTTGATACAGTCGACCACACAATTCTTTTAGACCGCCTGAGAGACTGTGTGGGTGTCAGGGGGACTGCATTAGAGTGGTTCAGATCCTACCTGTCAGAGAGGTCCTTCTCTGTCAGGCTGGGGGACGCCACCTCTTCTTCTGCTCCGCTTTACTGTGGTGTCCCCCAGGGATCCATTCTAGGCCCCATCCTGTTTTCCTTGTACATTCTCCCTCTTGGAGAGATTTTTAAGAAACATGGAGTGTCTTATCACTTTTATGCAGATGACTGCCAAATTTATATGCCAATTTCAAAAGGCCACAACCCCCTGACACCCCTTCTCAACTGTCTATGTGATGTCAAGGCTTGGGTAGCCCAGAATTTTTTAATAATGAATGAGGGAAAAACGGAAATTTCAGTTTTTGGTCCGGCCCTCACTGACTTGGGACCATTGCAAAATTATGTGCGTCCCAAAGTCACCAGCCTTGGCATCACTATAGACAGCGATTTTAAATTTGACAAACAAGTCAATGGCGTTTTAAAATCTTGTTTTTATCATCTTCGTCTTTTAGCAAAGGTAAAACCATTTTAATATTTTAACCTTTTTGAACAAGTCGTGCATGCTTTTATTTCAAGTCGCCTGGACTACTGCAATGCACTTTATGCTGGCATTAGCCAAAAAGCTCTCTCCAGGTTGCAGTTAGTCCAGAACGCGGCAGCACGACTTTTAACAGGGCCCAGGAAACGTGAGCATATAACCCCAATTCTTCGGAGTTTGCACTGGCTCCCTGTTCATTTTAGAATTGATTTGAAATCCTTGCTGTTTGTTTTTAAATCTTTACATGGACTGGCACCTCAGTATATCTCGGACCTCATCCAAATTTACACTCCTGCGCGCGCTCTGAGGTCCGAGAGCCAGCTCCAGCTCGTGGTGCCCAGGACGAGACTTAAAACCAGGGGAGACAGGGCTTTCTCTGTGGTCGGCCCTAAACTCTGGAACACTCTGCCTCTCCATGTTCAAACTGCTTCCACAGTGGAGTGTATTAAGTCTCGTCTTAAGACCCACTTTTATTCTTTGGCTTTTAACACTACGTGAGTTGTGTGGTCTTCTATCCTCTGTTGTCCTGTGTGTTTTTTATAAATTGTGATGTCTATTTTACTGTTTTAATTGGTTTTACCCTTTAAAATCGTTTTTAATCATATTTATTTTTTATATTGTCTCTGTATTGGTTTTCTATTCATTTATTCTTTGTTTTTATTCAGTCATTGGTGTAGCATAATATTGTTTTTAATATTGTTTTTAACATGGCTGGGCAGCACTTTGGAAACATTCTTGTTGTGTAAATGTGCTATATAAATAAAGTGGATTGGATTGGATTGGATTGCTGAGGGAGACATGCAGGAAATGTAACAAATGAGAGCGCTGACAGGAAATAAACATTAGACAAGGAAACAAACAGCAATGAAGTGACAGATTGTCACAAATAAGCTTACAATGTTGTGCAGAGGTATAGTTATAAAAATTTTATGGACAATTTTTACAATATTCATATTCACGGTGGAGAGTGGAGGGGGGGTCAGGTGAAATATGTTCTTCATCCATGATACTTGTCTTGGAGGGGGGTTTCAATGTTAAATTCAAAATGTTTGAATATTTGTTTTACTTTCTTTGCTCAAATGTCTCAATCAACCTCAGCTCTAAACAAAAACACCTTTTTTTTCAACTCTTTGAAGTCCTTTTGATCAAATTATGTCAAAGTTTTCAATTAGTAAACATTTGCATAACATGAGTTATTTTTTAGTAAATTAGCCTGTGACATTATCTGATCAAAAAACCTTCAAAAGGGTCAAAATTGGGGGGGGGGGGGGGGGGGGGCATTACATGTTTAATATTTTTACTTAAAGAGGACCTGCACTTTTTTGGAAGTTTGCATATCGTTCACAATCATTATGAGAGAGAGAGTCTTTTTTTTTTTTTAGGATTTTAAAGATGATAAAAAATGGTTGCAAAATGCGGCTAATGCGAGTCACAGTTGTAGCCTTCCAAGCCCTCTAAAACAACTTCAAACCCCTCCATCAACGTTGTATATACACACTGCAACTCTATATATAATGTAGTAACGGACACGTTCATAACAATATGTAATATGTTCAATATTTACCGTATTTTGGTCATTTTATCAATGCCGGAACTGACTTCTTCTGTGCATTGATTTCCGTTTCCGGATTCATAAACAAGTGTGTTCTAATCATGGCAGACTTGATAACAGACAACGAAGACAAATATTTTTGGACAAATGAGGATTCACAACCTTATCTTTTTGAAACCGAGTGTACGGAGGATGAACTGATGCTTCAAGAAGCGAGCACGGAGAAGAGGGTGACTCTTTGGATCAGACGGAAGCCGAGATAGTGAGGTGAAAGCGACATGAAGCTGCAAATGTGGAATTTGGAGACACGCTATTTTGACATAAATGGCGTGCTTACCCAAATAATCCGGAAAAAACACCCCTGGCCAGCTGGACAAAACAGACAACTGTCCATTGAGTGAGTCACACTTTACTATCGATCATGATAAATACAGTACGTCACACGAGTTATTGAAACTACCTACACTGTCTGGCTAGCTGTGTACAAACAAAACATAAAATGTGGGCTAATACTTTACAGATACTGTAATATGATTGTTCATGTTTTTCAGTCAGTGCATATTGGTGTTCTATCGCAGTGTGTTGTGCATTACAAATTCCAAAGCACGTTTCGTGCTGACGTAGAAGCTAGCTTATCTCTTGTCATGGTTAGCTTTTACGGCTAATACCGTAGCACGCCGATGTGTGAGTAAGCTACAAAAAGAGTTAGTCAGTGTTCGCTCTTACAATAACAATATCACTACAGCTTGGTTATTACACAGGTTACAGAACGTAAACAAAGTATTGTTGATGGTTTTTGAATGCATTTTTAAAGTGATCCATCCTAGTCACGTCCGTTGTGTCCTTGAGCAAGACGCTTCACCCTTGCTCCCGCAATCAGTGTGTGTGTGTGTGTGTGTGTGTGTGTGTGTGTGTGTGTGTGTGTGTGTGTGTGTGTGTGTGTGTGTGTGTGTGTGTGTGTGTGTGTGTGTGTGTGTGTGTGTGTGTGTGTGTGTGTGTGTGTGTGTGTGTGTGTGTGTGTGTGTGTGTGTGTGTGTGTGTGTGTGTGTGTGTGTGTGTGTGTGTGTGTGTGTGTGTGTGTGTGTGGAAATAGTGTCAAAGCACTTTGAGTACCTTGGAGGTTGAAAAGTGCTATACAAGTATAACCAACTAACCATTTAAAGTAGGGTTGTCAACACTACTGATAACTAGCATCTTGGTTGTTTTCGTTATTGTTTACAAACTCAGGTAGTAAGTCTTTGGATACAGGTAGGCTTGGTCTAAAGTCAAATGACTTAAATGGAAGCCAATAAAAATTTTTGCTTTTGATTAGTTATTGTGCACTAACTAACTAATTTTTTTATATCTTTGGGCCTGATGTTAACATCATAACATGATGAAATGTGGCCCTAAATTACCAAAATATACACAATAATTAAAAGTAATAATGAACTGTGTGAGCATATAGAAAATAGCGGAAGTAAGTTGTTACAACGAAACATACTAATTAAATATGAGTTTACACAACTCTTGAATTTGACCATGTTGGCAGTTAAAGGAAATATATGGGTGGGAAGCAAATTCCACAGCCGCAACATCCTTGGTATGTAGTAGACTGATGGAGATATGTGTTAGACCTTGGTACAATGACTCTGTAGGACAAGGGTGCCCATTACGTCGATCGCAAGCTACCAGTCGATCGCAGAGGGTGTGTCAGTCGACCGCCAGCCAGGCATTGAAAAAATAAACCTAATAATTGGCGATCATCAATCTTCACTATGACATCACTTTCATCACTTGATTGACATTTGCGGCACCCAAGGATCTTGTGAGATGACGCTGGCTGCTGCGAGCTCAGTGTGAAGGAAAAAAGACTGTCAGGAAGGCAAGAAACAGTTTTTATTTCAACCGTACATCACGTCAAAAGCCTAAGGACTGACAGCACAGTTCCTGTCTTTACAATAAAAGTGCTGCTCCATCCTGCCTGCGCTAACAAAATAAGAGTCTCTGAAAGCTAGCACAAACAAGCTAGCAAGCCACTGAGTTTGCCATCCATATATTCCTTGTAAAGTGTATAAAAACGAATATGGAAGCTGGACAAATAAGATGCCAAAAACCAACCACTTCAATGTGGTATTGGACATAAAGGAGGACTTTTTTTGTCCTCCACAATGTAAAATCGAAAATGTGGAAGTTGTCAGCACTACTGGGAATTTTGTTTGATTCCAATCAATGCAAGTCATCAGAATCAGGTAATACACCAACTTATATTCTTGTCTGCATAAAAGAATGGAATCTTTATGTTAAACTTGCAATAATTCCAGACAGCTCAAGGGACGGTTTCAGGAAAAAGTTACGGTGGAAGGTGCAATGGGAAAAAAATTATATAGCATTCAATACCACAAATCAACTGATTTACAAAAATACTAGCAAAATATACATTTAATAAGATAAGCTTTATAAAAATGTGTTTACTTTATAGTTACTTGCTATAAAACATTTTTAGTTCTATAATCTATTGTCAAATTATTGTACCGGGATTCAAAATGGGATCAGATCTGAGGCAAAAAATTGGATCAGGATCGGCAGGCCAAAAATGTTGATCAGGACATCCTAAGTTGCATACGATGATTAACTGAATATTGTGACCAACTTTTTTGTATCATTATCATCGTGATATTGTATGATGCTCACATGATGCTCACACATTGACTTACCACCCCCAAAAGTTTGGAAACCCCTAAAGACTGAAAATGTTTTCTTTTTCAAGTCCTCCTTCATTACTTTTGTCAATTCAGTGCATTATTGTCCTCAAAGACAAATGGTGACTTTTTGCATCACTTTTGCACAAAGGCCAAAACTTTGCTGATACAAACATCCTCTAATGACATAGCTGTCCATGTTTATTCCCCCCTCCCCTCCCCCCCTCCCTCCAATAGGCCTCATTAGCATATCACTGGCCTGGAGATATGCTGTAATTCCTTTAATTGGTGGTCCGCGTGGGAAAACACTGATCTAGGTCAGCACACATACAGTCATAGGAAGTATGCAAAGACAAACACTGAGAAATGCCTCATGAGGACGTGAACATTTGTGCGGAGTATATGGTTGACAAAAAAAAAAAAGGATTCCAGTGGCAACCTGTTTGCTTGGAAATGGAGGGAACATTTCCCAGCACAAATGACAACAACACACACCCACATCTTACATGCCCATCCCCAAGAAGACCCCTCAGAGCACACACACACATACACTCCAAAGGGCATTTTGCATAGAGCTCCAACACACTTCCAGGAGCATCAATACATTTTGGACAAGCTTTTTCTTTTTTTTTTTTAAAGAAAAATGGCCAACTCTGGTATTCAGCTTTTGGGCTTCTTCATGTCTCTGATTGGCATCGTGGCGCTGATCATCGGCACCATTCTGCCCCAGTGGAAGATGTCAGCCTACATCGGGGACAACATCATCACGGCCGTGGCCATGTACCAGGGACTGTGGATGTCCTGCGCCTTCCAAAGCACCGGGCAGCTCCAGTGCAAGATCTACGACTCCATCCTGCAGCTGGACAGTACGTCTTCATACAGAAATGATAATAATGATAATACATGCAAGCTTGTTTTCAATGTCCTGTTTCACAAAGGCAGGCGTCTCATTTTTATTGCCCCGTAGCATATTTACAAAATTAAGAGAAAAAAAGGTTACACGTGTCAGCTATGACATGAAGTTGAGAGCTCAGCATGGATTGGCTTACATCGGCTTGGTTTGCCAATTGTAAAAATAAACAAAACACATTATTAGGCCACTATTACACAAAGCTATAATGTGGATGTTTTCTTCTTCTTCAGATAGCTCAGCCCATATTTACTTACACCGGATTTTAGCAACTTTTGTGTACAAAATGTATCAATGTGGCCTTTACTTCTTCTGAAAAACTTTGGACACTCCTTCATAATGGACTTGTTTTCCATTGTAAGCACTTTTCAGCACATGACCACTAGAAGGTGCTTTTAGTGGTCATGTGCGCACCAGTCACAACATTAGAGACACCTGCATAATACTGTAGATCAATATGCTAAATAAGAACTTTGTGCAAAATAGTAGTAGTAGTAGTAGTAGCAATATTAGTAGTAGTTACACTCAATCATATATTTATTATGGTTTACATGTAGAATCACAGGCCGTTTTATTTGCCCGCAGCTTGTTTTTTATTGCCCTATGCACATTGTAAAAGTAAAATAAAATCAATATTAATGAGCTGTATTATCAGACAGTACACTAATTTGCTTCATCACCTGTAACCTAAAGGTAATATGTGGATGTTTTGTTTACAAAACTTAGCACAGGGGCCTCAAACGCGTTTTCACTGAGGGCCACATCGCAGTTATGGCTCCCCTCAGAAGGCCACTTGTAACAGTGAGTAATAAATTAATATATAAGTATAAGGATTCACCTTGTGATATTATTATACAGTTGCATATGCATTTTGGACGTTTTATCTTTTTTTTATATAGACTGACAGTTCAGTCGCCATAATTTTATCTTCGAATTGATGGTGGGAGTTTTTTACAGCATATTACTGTAAATGGAAAAATTATACCATGTTTTTTTTATGGTAAAATTCTGGCGATATTAGCCAGTTTTTACCGTAAAATCAGTGGTTGTTGTTTTTGCGGTGTATTACTGTTAATGGCAAAACGCTACCACGGTTTTTTTACAGTAAAATTCTTTACCAAAAAATCTATTGTCAATTTTACAATGTGCAATTTTATTGATAACTTGCTTTGAAATCATAAGTCAATCAGATACTTATTTTTGTTTTAACAAAAAAGTTTTGAATGTATAATATAATATTTGTTAAATTAGTAGTAAAGACAAAACTAATAGTTCATCATTATTACAGATTATAACTACTTTCCAACCTACATTACTAACATGAACAACGTTGTTATACATAAGCCCACCAGATACTTGAGTATTTATTTTTGTTTTGCGAAAAAAAAATGTTTAATGTATGACAATTTAATATTTGTAACATTATTATATATAATTGAATACAAATATATGCAAATACATGCAGTATATGTATTTTTTTTCTGTCAATACGAAAAGAAAAAATACATTTAGCAAGAAAGATGAAGTAATTGAATAAAATTTATCGACGTGGCCCTCGCCTCCTTTCATTTTTCGGTATGCAGCCCTCCATGTAAAATAGTTTAGACACCCCTGATACACAAGTGATACAGAAGCGATACAGTAGTGTTATAATGAACTTACCTTTGAATTACTGCTTTTCAATTATATTCTGTTATATCCTCCTAAGAAGAATAAAATAATTTGCGCCCTCCCCACCACTCTCCGCCACGACTATAAATAATATCGCTTGTCTACAATATTGTTATAAGTGCATGCACCTCAGCATTACATTATATCCTTATTAACAATAAAAACAGAAGAAAATAAATAAATATATCTCAACTATCAACAAACAATAACTTTATTAACATTGTTTTTTAGTCTGTGACAGAAAAGATTTAAAGCGCATCGATTTGCCTGAAATTAAAAAACGATATATCCTTATTTAAACCAGAAACATTTTTTGACCAACTTGAGCCATTTGATACTGAAAAATAAAATTAAATAAACTCAATAAATAATAAGCAATTCAAATAGATTGGCAACAGTAACTTGGGAGAACAATATATAAAACAATTTAACCTACGAAGCAAAAATGAATAAAAACAATTTCAAGTCAGGATTGATGGCTGCAGTTTGTAGGTTTGAAGCATGATACTGTTAACATGTTCCCCGGGGTCATGTTCCCCACTATTTGAGAAGGACAGCTTTAAATGAATAAGGCAGTGTTCATTTTATTTATTTATTTATCAATGTCCATCCATCTATCCATTTTCTACCGCTTATTCCTTTTGGGGTCGCGGGGGGCGCTGGAGCCTATCTCAGCTACAATCGGGCGGAAGGCAGGGTACACCCTGGACAAGTCGCCACCTCATCACAGGGCCAACACAGATAGAGAGACAACATTCACACTCACATTCACACACTAGGGCCAATTTTTAGTGTTGCCAATCAATGTATTTATTTTAAATGTTTTGTATATTTAATACTATTGTATTTTAATATGATGTATTATTGTAGTATTGTTATGTTTAGTGGGGACAGTAACGTGTCCATCCAGTTGGGGGTTGTACAGTAGTATGCAGTGATGGGCAAGCCACTTGGAAAATGTAGTAAGCTAAGCTCCAAGTTACTCTCGATTAAATGTAGCTAAGCTACAGGGGAAGCTATCCCCGAAGAATTGTAGCAAGCTACACTACAAACTACATGGCAAAAGTAGCTTGCTACATCAAAATTACATTTAACGGCATTTATATCTATGGGCCCACATGTATAATAATCAATGTGAATGTAACTGAGAGTGTACAAATGGACCCAATAAGGGTCCATTACTATTAACTATCTGTCATTTAGCTGGGGACTTCCTACAACTACCACCAGGGGTCCCCACACCCTATTGTATTTAGTTTGCCTTTTCTTTGACCCACCCCTATAATGTTATTCATTTTCTCTACCGCCAGTAAAAAAACAGCATCTATCTATATCAGTGGCGGGCCGTGCGTTTCCCACCTAGGCCTTCAGTGATGGCCGACTTAAAAGATTACCTCTCAAAATACCATAATTGATGACATCACATGACCATTGCACATTTACGCCCTACTGCGCATTGAACCACATAAACAGTGTACAAAACTGGATATTTTCTGGTGCATTTAAAAATAAATTCAAACGCATCAGCATAACATATCTTATGCAGGCGGTACTGTCAAAATTAAAATTTCAAAAAACATATTAAAAGTGAAAAAATAAGATATTTGAACTCACAATTAGTAGGACCTATTCAACGCCGTATAAGCCAGTGGTACCCCTCGTCGTTGGCTTATTCGAGTGGAAATGGCGAGCATTTCCAAATTTCATCGCCAGAACAGCTGAGCTAGCTTCCGGGGTTGGCCGATCGTCTCACAAGATGTCGTTTCTCTTTAATTATCCTTCTTGAAAATGACTTTGCAAATATATATTTGCCACCTAATCAACGTTTTGTTCTCCTTCTCTGCTATCCCGGTCTGGCTACGGCACAACACTTCCCGCTTCCTGCTAAATTGAAACTTGTGAATGGATACTCACTTTGGAATGACAAGTGAGTATCCAATCACAGTCTCGTTAACATCAGGCTACTTAGATAGGCTGTTGTCAACAACTCGTGATCTGATTGGCTATCGCAACTGTCTCTAAACTCACTGTTCTCAAATTCATCCGCTAACGGTCCTGATGAGTATTCAATCACAGTACGCATAAATGTCACGTTCAATGTGAGGCCATCTAGAAGGCCTCATTGACAACAACTCGTGATCTGATTCGTTATCGCAACTCTCTATCACCTGTATGTCCCCATTCACTTACAGTGCATTGTTGATTCTGAAGGCCCCTGGCAGATTTCATACAGCATGGCAACATAAATTAGCTGAATTCTGATTGGATACAAACTAAAACTAAAAACAACAGCAGTGGAACAATCATAATATGACATGAAGAAAATATAAATACTTTAAGATATTTAGGGAGAGTAAATTTAAAAATAATTGTATCGTTAATTATGGTCATGATTTCTGGTTATGTTAGGCCAGCAGAGAAGACCTTGCTGGTCCTGACGGCACACCACTGATCTTAATTTTGACAAAACAAACAATGACACGTGTGTTGTTTGGGAACAGTTGGTAATAGTTATGTGCAGTAAAACTTTTCATGAACTCAACTCACCTCAATGTGTGTTCCTAAATTTGTGTTGGACATCTTAGATGAAGAGAGCAGTTATGATTTTGGTTTACAGAGTAAACAACTAAAAACTAAGGTTTGGGGCATTGTTTTCTCTAAACACATACATTTGTCTAAATATGACTAAGAACATGCATTATTGTGGGTTTCCTGCACGTCATCTTCATCACTAAGGGAAAAATCTAATCTGCGGGAAAGAATCTCTCTGACATTTTCAAGTATGTTTTTTTTTTTTGAGTCGTCAGCTTGAAGCGTCCCTCTGTCTCCAACTCCCTAATCGTCATGTGACGTGATTGCATGACTGTTATGATTTTGCTTACTAGTTTGGATGACCCGCCTTATCTTGCCTCTGATTGACCAGTCCGTAATGTTTCGCCCTAACATTAGCCAATTGTGACTCATCATACAAACACAACCAATCATCCTGGATTTTTTCCGTATGTATGGATTCATCCAGGTCATTGTATTTACTCCATATTTTTTGGCCTGGATTAGCGATCCATTTTCTCTCTTTGTAGCTTGTAGCTTTGATGTAAGCTACCTAGCTACATGGATCTAAAAGTAGCTAAGCAACAGGAATGAATACTCGTTAAAAAAGTAGCTAAGCTGCTGCCAAGCTACTGGAAAATGTAGTTACGCTACGTAGCTTAGCTACATGTAGCTTGTTACTGCCCATAACTGTTAGCATGACAGGCAGGGTAAATTGTGGTACAGTACGTTAACTTTTTTAAACTTTTGATGTCCAGCCAGGTGAGGAAAAACAAGCTAGTAGGTCAACAATGATACAACTGTTTCCAGACTGTTCCAACTCACAATGGAGGCCTCACTGCAGGAGGGTGCTGTTTGTGCGTGGGGCATGGCCGGGCCGGGCAGGACTGGCACAGACTGGTTCTAGGTGGACCGAGACAAAGGAAGGTTCACCCTGTGATGGCTTTATGGGAGGTGGGGTGGGGGCAGACAGCTGAGCGGAGTACAGTCGTATTTCAATGTGTGGCGCCACACCGTGTTGTTTTGTTACCCATGGTTTCTCTTCCAGGAAGAGTTGACACTGAGGCCCCAACCATCACATCATAAATAACAGCCTCCATGTTGCAGTGCAAAGTGGCCCTAAAGTGTCCCATCTTCTGCAGGCTCTTTGCAGGCCACCAGGGCGCTGATGATCGTGGGCATTATCGTGTCGGTGGCGGGCCTGGGCGTGGCCTGCATGGGCATGAAGTGCACCACCTGCGGGGGTGGCGACAAACTCCGCAAGGCCCGCGTTGCCATGACGGGGGGCATCGTCCTGCTAGTGGGGGGTGAGTATCCCCAATAAGTCTTACCTTTATAACATCTTGTACCGCACCACCGAGTGTGCCATGACTGCACAGGTTGATTACATACTGTACATGTACTGTACATACTGCTATGTAGTGGAAGAGCATTTAATTGCTCTGCCTCGCTATAAGTGCCTGGTATAGGTAGATGAACAAAAATACATTATTTGTAGTAAATAGATCAAATAAATAACTTTTTTAACATCATTACTAGTGTGAATGTTGTCTGTCTATCTGTGTTGGCCCTGTGATGAGGTGGCGACTTGTCCAGGGTGTACCCCGCCTTCGCCCGAATGCAGCTGAAATAGGCTCCAGCACCCCCGCCACACCAAAAGGGACAAGCGGTAGAAAATGGATGGATGGATGTAGTAAATAGATCAAATAAATAACTTTTTTAACATCATTACTAGTGTGAATGTTGTCTGTCTATCTGTGTTGGCCCTGTGATGAGGTGGCGACTTGTCCAGGGTGTACCCTGCCTTCCGCCCGAATGCAGCTGAGATAGGCTCCAGCGACCCCCCGCGACCGTGAAAAGGGACAAGCGGTAGAAAATGGATGGATGGATGGCATTACTAGTACTGTCAAGCGATGACAGCAAACAGCAATTGATTTATTATGGCCTGTAATTAGGTAATCAAATCAATCTTTTTTTTTTAATCTCACCAAATAAATCTGTTGTTGCTTTTAGTCAAGCACAAGAAGAGAGCGAAGCAACTCGCAGGTACAGAGACAGTCATACTCTAGTGATTTAAAATTTGATTAACGCGAGAAAAAAAACATTAGGCGCTAAATATGACTGTAATTATTTCATCCTAATTAACTCGATAATTTGACGTACTCATTGCATTCATAAACCTTCCTCACTGAATACGACAGTGAGGTGCTATAAATAATATTGCCTTGCCTTTGTCACGGCCCGGGTGGACACCAGCGCGCATTCATGTCTGCGCTGCGCTGAGCGCACCTCCAAGCGCGCACCTCCGAGCGTGCACCTGCACGCGCCACTCCGACTGCAGCAGGTGGCTGCATTCAATCTGCAATCATTCAGCACTCAACACACCTGTCGCTGATGAGCTCCCTGGGCTTCTTAAGCCAGAGCAAACCTGTGTTTCGGGCCAGAACGTAGCTACCTGTTCCCGTACACAGCATTCCTCCGTTTCCTCGTTACGAGCAGTGTGTCTCGTCTCCCCGTATTCCCTCTGGTTCCCCTGGCTGCCTCTTTGGATTTCGACCTTTGGACACAGACTTTGACGCCTCGCTCTTGCCCCAGACCTCCTGCCTGTCTCTGGATCTCCCAGCTTGCCTTGCCCCCTTGGACTTCCGTCTCTCGCTCAACACTCATGGTAACACTCAGCTAATCGCTACACTTAGTCACACCATACACATTTTGGATTAGTTTTCACACTTCATAATATTGTATAGAAATAAATAGAGCTAAACCATGTCCCTGCATTCTGTGCCGTCTTCTTCCTCTCTGTATCGTATCAGCCTTGCTATATTGGGAGCAGGGAGTGGCTTGGAATTGCTTGGATTTACATGACGTACAGTCCGGCTCATTTGATATGCGTGGTGGTCAAGCCAGCGTCTGTTCTCAATGGGTACTAGACACCATTTAGCCTTTCTCAAAGAAAAATGCCCTATGCTTGCGATGTTTTCGGCTGTACAAATCGATCAAATCGTGAAAAAGGATCAACGTTTTTCTTCAGAGTTCTTCGAGAGGTAATCAAAAAGGGCGGAAGAGTGCACGATTTTACAAAAAACATTGAGAAAAGTAGCGCACACTCCAGTCCAAGGGAGCAGAGTCGAAGTATGTATGAGTTTGCAGTGATCACTTTGTTAAAGGTTTGTTTGATATACTTTTAACGTTTAGTTAAAATTTAAGTATTATCTTAATATTATTTGTATTCCTTAAACACACGTTTTCTGCGAGTGTTTTGAAAAGCACCAACTGGACGAGTCCAAATAAGAGAAAGCAAAACCTTTAAGAGTTAAGCTTTCACCAAAGGCAACAATCATAAATGAAGCTTTCAGCACATACACAATGTTGACATCTATAGTTACATTTTGATAAAAACGGGGGAAAACAAACTACTCGTAAACGGTGCGTGCAACAGCAACAAACATGACAGTAGATGCGAAGAAATCATGAAATGCAACCTTACCTGAGCGAAAACAATGCACATGGGAGAGTCCTGAAACTAATTTCCTTGACCTAACCACACACAAAGAAGTTGTAGATCTCCATGCGTTTCCAAGTTTCCATCTGTTGTGTCGTGTAGAACAGTGTTTCTTAATCATTGTTGGGCCGCCAAAAAATATCTGTTTCTCAACTGTTGCCCGTATGGGAAGCAGCGGTATTCAGTTGTAATACACCTTTCAAACCACTTATGGCAGTAATGACAATATTGCACAAATCGAAGAAGTCTGGCGCTAAAGTCATAGAAAAATTACTTCAGCGCAAAAATGATGACCAAAGTGACGAAACTGTATTTTCATTTGCCCTTAATGTTTAGTGTAGTTTATTTAAGAAACATATACATGTCATATTATTATTTATTATCAATTAGGTTCAAATGTATTTATTTTAGCCATGTGTTGTGATTAATACATGCTTTCATATCATTTGACAAGTTTTATCCTGTTAAACTCTAAGTAGGTTAGATATACGGTAATTATTGAATCTATTCAAAATAAGACTAAAATTAAAAATTTTATGTTAGTATTTGAGGGGCCCCGTGCCCCTCTGTACTGGGGCCCCGAGGTCAAAAGGGTTAAGAACCCCTGGTGTAGAATGATGTCTGGAGCACAAATTAGTTCGATATGTCTGGGAACCCCATCGATGGATAATACTTGATATCACTCGGGGTGCGGCATTGCTAAGGTTTGTAGAGCGGTCTTGCCAGCAAATTGAAGGTTCCAGGTTCAATTCCTGTTTCCCCCATCCTAGTCACTTCCGTTGTGTCTTTGGGCAAGATACTTTACCCAGCTGCTCCTAGTGCAACCCAGACTGGTTTAAATGTAACTTAGATAATGGGTTTCACTATGTAAAGTGCTTTGAGTCATTAGAGAGAAGCACAATATAAATACAATTCACTTCACTCTACAAATCTTTTTTTGATAAAGTATAGGGGTCTATTCCATTGCATAGGTTGATTTTTTTGGCTCGTATCTGCCTTTTGCAAGAAGATCTAGGCCCCTTGTGTACTCAGATAGTTTGCGCGCTGCTTGCTGCACAACATCCATCTTGGCTTAGTTGACCATTGTTTTTGTTTTTACTTCCAGAAAGAAGTCACGTGACAGAATACAAGCAATATGTTTGATTGTAAAATATGAAGTGCCCTGTATTTAGGAGTTGTGCTGGATTTACAGTTATCCTCTAAGCAGAAGGTTAAAATAAAATCAAATTAAACAAATTTCAGGTATAAAATAAATAATTTAACAACAAACTCCGCAAAATTGTACATTGAAATTACTGTATCAAAAGCTGGACACTGACAAATAAATCCACACTGAAATTGGTGGAAGTTGTTCATAAAAAAGCGTTAAAAGTACTAAATAAAAGATGTATCATCATTGCAGAATACTCGAGAAATACAATCTACTCAATTGAGAAAACTTCATAAAGTATGCTGATTCAGTTAAAATGCTTGATGACCTTGCACCACCTCCTCTCAAAAACGTTGTGAAGAAGAAGGTCAACAGGACCATAAGGTTCGATTCCAGAGGGGACTTATTGGTGCCGTTTAGAAAAACTGTGTTAGGGCAATTCTCATTTTTCTATCGAGCATGGAACACAATTCCTGTAAACATAAGGGAACTAGCCAAAAAAGCATAATTTAATACATAAGGCCTTGAAAAATTGGCAGCTTGGAAACTAAAACAGTGTGTACCTGAGTCTTTCAATTGTGTACTGTAAATGGTAAAGTAAAAACTAATTTATGCTCAATTGTATTCACATAGTAACCAGTCAAAGAAACATGACACTAACTTTCTATTGCTGGTAAAAAAATTAAAAAAAATACATATATAAATAAATACAAATAAAACATTGTCATCAAACAATCAAAAGCTGTTTAGGCGTTTAGTTGCAGAGGAAGAGAGGGAAAGGAAAGCCAACACTGTCATCTAGTGGACTACGTTGCCGTGAAGTAGGAATCATTCATTATAAACTGAATATTTTCATAGCTAGGACATTAACAAAAATGTTTATTACCCTCTAAATAAATTTTGTAACATTATGAGAGCCCTCGAGGCATGAAATAACACTCTCGATTCACCTTAACACTCTTTTAATCCGATATAGTTATGCTGAGCCAATCGGTGGCCACAATACTGAACAGTGTGCTATGATTGGTTGGGGCTCATCTAGTGGCCAATACCACTGTAGTATTGATATATTTTTAGTTTATTTAGTAATTTTATGTTTTAGGGAAGTTTTGAAACTGCAATATTTGAAGCATGGTGTGGCAAGGGACAACTGTATACATTTTATATTTGCCTTTTAAGGAATGAGAAAAAAATGTAATATTTCCCCACTCATATGTTAAGTTTTCATGTAATTTTGGATCAGGGGTGTCAAACTAATTTTCATTGAGCTACACATCGCAGTTACAGCTGCCCTCACATGGATGTGAATATGAATATGTTCTGCCCTCATGATATTATTACACAATAATAACATATGTATTTTATTATTTATAATTATTTATTTACATACAAATTGAGGGATTGCTTTGTAATCAGAGGTATTTTTTAGGATTTTGTTTTTTTTTCAACTAAAAATGTTTGGAATATCTGATAGTATGATATTTGTTGCATGGTGAGATACGATTATAGTTTAAACGATATGGAGTGAACAAATACATTTATTAATAAAAAGTAAGAGCTACTGTATATTGACAAACATAATTTCCAGGCTTTTCACAGGCTACATCAAGTGTTTTAGTTTAGAAACACTATGTCCGAAATGAAAAAGTAAGTGTACAGTTAATTGCACATGTTGGACTGAAAAACAAGAAATAAAAAAGGCAGACACAAAAGTATGTATCACCGCGGCGCTGACTCCTACTCTGGGCTCCAAAGGGTTAATGTTTGGTGACCTTAAAGCAACACAAGAAAAGCAGATTATTAGTTCACATTAAAATAAAAAAAAACCTTCTAAAGTTGCAATCCTGTGTCAAAAACTTTTAAGATCCTTTCTGAACCCTTTAGTGGGTGTGAGGTAGTTTGACCCCCGGGCCTCTCGGGGTCACATGACTGAGAGACTTCACTGTGTCAGACTTAGATTCCCACCGACCAAAAAAACCCAATAAACCTAAAACGTCTGTCCCTACTTTGCAGGCCTGTGTGCCATCGTGGCGTGCTCCTGGTTCGCTCACAACGTGATACGGGCCTTCTACAACCCCTACACCCCGGTCAACACCAAGTAAGCCCATAGCTTATTGTTCTTTTATGTGTGAAAATAACACAAATGATAATTCAACGTATCTTTTTCACAGGTTTGAGTTTGGTGCCGCCATCTTCATCGCATGGGGCGGCTCGCTCCTGGACGTCCTGGGCGGCGCCATGTTGGCCGCCTCCTGTCCGCGAAAGAAGCAATCGTCCAAGTACCCGTCTATGGCCAGCTCTCGCTCCGGGCCTGGGAGCAGCAATAAGGAATATGTCTAACTTCCTTATATGCCCTTCATTATTCTTATTATTGTTATACAAACATTCAATGCTTTATTACTATATTACTTTTTGTAATGTTTTTTTTCCCATATGTGCCTTTGATAACTGCTTGATGATGACTCAGCGCTGTTTCACACAGTCCTAATAAAGAAATATATATTTAATGCAGCTGAGATAGGCTCCAGCACCCCCCGCGACCCCGAACGGGACAAGCAGTAGAAAATGGATGGATGGATATTTACAATGACATCACAATACACTGCCTTAAACAAGCATGGCATCATTAACCATCCAACAGCGTTGCCAGATGGGAAAATGACAAAAAGAAAAGGGCCGGGTAGGACATTTCATAGTGTAAACTAAGGGTGTGTGTATGTGTGTGTTTATATATACTGTATATACTGTGTATATATATATATATATATATATATATATATATATACATACACACACATATATACATGTGTATATATATATATATATATATATATATATATATATATATATATATATATATATATATATATATATATATATATATATATATATATATATATATATATATATATATATATATATATATATATATGTATATATATATATATATATATATATATATATATATATATATATATATATATACTCACAGTAAATGTGTGTGTGTATGTATATATATATATATATGAATATATATAGATACACATCAATATACATATATACACTTACATATACATATATACACATACATATATACATATTTATATATACATATACATATATATAAATACATATTTATATATACATCTATATAGATATACATCTATATATAGATAGATAGATAGATATACATCTATATACAGTATATATGTATATATACAGTATATATAGATGTATATCTATATAGATGTATATATAAATGTGTATATGTATATATAAATATGTATGTATATATATATATGTGTGTATATATATATACATACAGTATATATATATATATATATATATATATATATATATATATATATATATATATATATATATATATATATATATATATCATATATATATATATACAAATATATATGCATATATATATTTACATATATATAAATATGAGTGTCTCTAATATATAAATACACACAAGTTACATATACATATATGTATCATATATAAAAAATATATATATTATATATATATACTATATAAATCATATATTATATGTGTGTGTGTGTGTGTGTGCCCGCATGCGCACTGGTTTTAGCATCGCTCATGTGCAAAACTACATCTTTCAAATGTTTTGTATCACTCACTGCAAGGCTCAGACGTACCATAACCATCATGTATAATAATTGCATCTTCTCTGCAAGGCAGTATCAATATATATCATGAATATATTATATCATGTACACTATATTGCCAAACGTATTTGGCCCCCTGCCTTGACTCACATATGAAATTGAAGTGCCATCCCATTCCTAACCCATAGGGTTCAATATGATGTCGGTCCACCTTTTGCAGCTTTTACAGCTTCAACTCTTCTGGGAAGGCTGTCCACAAGGTTGCGGAGTGTGTTTATAGGAATTTTCCACCATTCTTCCAAAAGCGCATTGGTGAGGTCACACACTGATGTTGGTTGAGAAGGCCTGGCCCTCAGTCTCCGTTCTAATTCATCCCAAAGGTGTTCTCTCGGGTTCAGGTCAGGACTCTGTGCAGGCCAGTCAAGTTCATCCATACCAGACTCTGTCATCCATTACTTTATGGACCTTGCTTTGTGCACTGGTGCACAGTCATGTTGGAAGAGGAAGGGGCCCGCTCCAAACTGTTCCCACAAGGTTGGGAGCATGGAATTGTCCAAAATGTTTTGGTATCCTGGAGCATTCAAAGTTCCTTTCACTGGAACTAAGGGGCCAAGCCCAACTCCTGAAAAACAACCCCACACCACAATTCCTCCTCCACCAAATTTCACGCTCGGCACAATGCTGTCCGAAATGTACCGTTTTCCTGTCAACCTCCAAACCCAGACTGGTCCATCAGATTGCCAAATGGAAAAGCGTGACTCATCACTTCAGAGAACGTGTTTTCCACTGCTCTAGAGTCCAGTGGTGACATGCTTTACACCACTGCATCCCACGCTTTGCATTGGACTTGGTGATGTATGGCTTAGATTCAGCTGCTCGGCCATGGAAACCCATTACATGAATCTCTCTGCGTACTGTACGTGGGCTAATTGGAAGGTCACATGAAGTTTGGACCTCTGAAGCAACTGACCGTGCAAAAAGTCTTAGCACTATGCGCTTCAGCATCCGCTGACTCATCTCTGTCAGTTTACATGGCCTATCACTTCGTGGCTGAGTTGCTGTTGTTCCCAAACTCTTCACTTTTCTTATAATAAAGCAGACAGTTGACTTTGGAATATTTAGGAGCGAGGAAATTTCACGACTGGATTTGTTGCACAGGTGGCATCCTATGATAGTTCCATGCTGGAAATCACTGAGAGCGGCCCATTCTTTCACAAATGTTTGTAGAAACAGTCTCCATGCCTAAGTGCTTGATTTTATTGGCCAAGTGATTAGGACACCTGATTCTCATCATTTGGATGGGTGGCCAAATACTTTTGGCAATATAGTGTATATTATATGTACATATATATTGTGTTTATGTGTATACATAAAAGTTATAGAAAACCTACTGTATATAAATACAAAAGTTTAAAAGTCATTCTACATTTACACATACACAATATATGCCATAGGTGGCAAAGTAAATTAGTGTAATATCTTATTACACTAATTTATACCTTATTTCTTCAAAATGCCTCATGAGGGCCAATAGATATAAAATCACAATAAGCCACTCAATATCAAATATTTGCAAATATTTATTTTTGCCATATGTATGACTTTCACACTTTGTTTTCTTTTACATGACATACTCTTGCATGTAGCGTTATGTACTTGTATGAAATAAAAGGCAGCATTTTCCATGGTGTTGTAATGAGAGAGGGGAAAAATGCATTCACATGCATTCTTTAGTTGTTATGCTGATGAAAAGAATCCAAACCACAAACTTGGATAAAAATAGAAAGTCGACTCTTATGTGTCAAAACCTCATTCTGTGCCGCATGCTATGTGCAACCTGTCACATTGTGGGCACCTGCTCAGCGATAAACGAGCTCCACTCGTCATTACAATTGTTGGATGTTTAGCTAGCTGACAAAATAACAATTATCTCATGAAGATATGTATTTTATTTCCGTGGATGCAGTTTGAAAGGCTGGCCATTTCCATGCAAACAACATAAAAATATCTTGATTAAAAAACAACAAGAACAACAACAACAACAACAACAAAGAAGTTGTAACAATCTTACAGCCAAATAAGTCAAAAATAAATAAGTCAACAATTTATCACCACAAGCATCTCTGGATCACAACAATAATAACAAAAAATAATTTGGTGCTTCTCATCCTGGTGTGATTGTCCTGTCCTGTCCATTGAAACCAGTACTGTGTCATTAATATAAACAAGACATTGCTATCTCCCGGTTGCCACGGCGACTCGGCCCTCAGCATGCAGGCCACAGCGGTGCGGTGTGATAAATACTATACCACGTATTTTTAGCCCTTTAAAGACCGAGTTTGGGGACGATGCTCTCACGTACTTCATGCATAGAAGTGTGCAACACGTCACTGCACGTAACGTAAAGCATTCCCACAAAGTGCAAACCAACAATAACCATTTAGAAACTTTAAAAGGAAGAAAAAAAAATACAGCACAAAAGTGTTTCTCGTCTTTTAAAAGCAATACAAATCAGTCGTTTTTTGCGAAATGTCATAAATTGCAAGCTTCCATCTCCTGGTTAATACAGAAAGCACTTGACCAGTATGACCAGTATGACCAGTACAGAAGACACTCCTCCTGCAAGGATGCTCCAAAGCCATCTCAGCCTCTCACTAACACACTCCAGTGCAACTCCACGCAACCAGCTGTCGTTTACAAGTCAACTCGAAGACCTCCTAGGGTTAAGAGGAGGGGAGGGCACAGAGAGCCATGAAAAGTCTGGAAAGAGGTGACATGATTTTACAATGAAGGCGTAGGTTCCGCCCCTCTTTGGGCCTCTCACACCCTCACCAGCCTATGCTGGAGACACTTGGCATCAAGCATGGAGACATTCTGGTGGCAGATGTCCTCACTCAGGACATGGGGAGGGACACGGGACACTGGCCGTTGTTGTTCATGATGTCGTCCAACACTTCGTCATCCAAGTCCACTAAAAAGAGGAAGATTGGGAAATGTGAAGAAGAAATTATGTATACTTCCAATCAATCCACGACATTTATCTGCATCATGTTGCTGAATGTGGTGAGCGATTGTGAATGCTATATAGAGCAGTGTAAAAAGAAAAGCAGGCAGAAATGACTCTTTGAAAGTGCACTCTGCAAGCTTTTGGTAAAACAAACTGGTAAAATAGCAGAATATACAAATAATCTGAGTTAAATCAAGTAATATGTAAAAAAGCTCTTTAAAGGCCATTTTAGAGGCTTTTGGTGTTAACTTAGATTGCAAATATAAAATATCAAAATAACCTATGTACTGTATCCAACCAGATTTGTGTAGCATCATATAATTCCTAAAAGCTCTTTAAAAATATCTTTCAGAAACATTTGTTGAAATCTAAACTGGAAAAAAAAAATTGAATGTAAAAATAACCTACCCATTTTCGCATTTTGGTTTGGAATACTTAAGCTAGGCCACGTAATAGCTCATGTAAACTTCTTAATTGTATATTTTAGAGGCTTTTTGTGAAATCTACGATGGTAAATGTAGCAGAATATAAAAATAACATATGTATTCAAGCCAACAGACGACATTTTGTTTTGGAATATTTGTGTGATCATGTTGCATATTATGTCCTGAAAGCTCTTTAAAAGTATATTTTAGAAGATTTTGTTGAAATCTAAAAAATTTAAAAAATAATAATAATGTGAAAAATAACCTACATATTCACAGCAGACGACATTTTGGTTTGGAATACTTGAGTTAGGACACATACAGTATGTCACAAATGCATCTTAAAAAGTATATTTTAGAGGATTTTAGTGAAATATAGCAGAATATAAAAATAACCCACATATTCAACCCCAACAGAAGACATTTTGGTTTGCAATATTTTAATTAGGTCACATAATCCTTACTTTCATATCTTCTTTATTGCGCAACCTTTGTCAGAGTATGCACCAAGTATCATATACCATAAGGCCCTCTCAAAATGTAGATACAACGTTAAGTAATAATATTTAAAAATTTAGCTTATTAAAAGGCCATTTTAGAGGCTTTTGGTGAAATCTAAGATGGCAAATATAAAATATCAAAATAACCTACGTACTGTATCCAACCAGGGAGATGGCATTTTGGTTTGTGTAGCATTACTTATTATTTCCTAAAAGTTATTTAAAAATATATTTTAAAAATATTTGTTGAAATCTAAACTGGAACAAAATAAAATGTAAAAACAACCTACCCATTTTGGCATTTTGGTTTGAAATACTTAAGATAAGCCAAGTAATATCTCATGAAAAAATTATATTTTAGAGGTGTTTTGTGAAATCTACGATGGTAAATGTAGCAGATTATAAATATAACCTATGTATTCAAGCCAACAGACGACATTTTGGTTTGGAATATTTGTGTAATGTTACATATTATGTCCTGAAAGCTCTTTAAAAATATCCATCCATCCATTTTCTACCGCTTGTCCCTTTCGGGGTAACGGGGGTGCTGGAGCCTATCTCAGTTGCATTCGGGTGGAAGGCGGGGTACACCCTGGACAAGACACCCCCTCATCGCAGGGCCAACACAGATAGACAGACAACATCCACACTCACATTCACACACTAGGGCCAATTTAGTGTTGCCAATCAACCTATCCCCAGGTGCATGTATATTTTTGAATATTTTGTTGAAATCTAAAAAGGTAAAAAATAATAATAATAAAAATAACCTACATATTCACAGCAGACGACATTTTGGTTTGGAATACTTGAGATAGACCACATTTGTCACAAAATCATCTTAATGCATTTAGTGAAATGTAGCAGAATATAAAAATAACCCACATATTCAACCCAACAGAGGACATTTTGTTTTGCAATATTATTGCATATGTTCTTTACTGCGCAACCTTTGTCAGAGTATGCACCAAGTACTATATACCATAAGGGCCTCTCAAAATGTAGATACAACGTTAAGTAATAATAATAAGAACAACAACAACATGATTATTAATAATAATAATTACAAATATATCATATTGCATACATATGATCATTATTACACAATATGATGCATCACATATTTCTAGTTTCTCATTACAGCATGTCCGTAATAGTTTTTTTTGTTTTTTTTTAATTGTTCATCATTCAAAATCAAAACATAATGGTGAATGCTAACCATACTGTTAGTATTTCAATCACCATAATACGAACCATAATCTTGGCATTAAAAAAAAAATCATTCAAATGTCCCATCCATCCATTTTTCTACCGCTTGTCCCTCTCGGGGTCGCGGGGGGGTGCTGGAGCCCAGCTGCACTCGGGCTGAAGCCGGGGTACACCCTGGACAAGTCGCCACCTCATTGCAGGGCCAACACAGATAGACCGACAACATTGTGAAAATTACCTTTCTTGGAGCGACCAATCTGGCCCAGTTTGGGAGCCCTCTGGCCAAGCCTCTGGGGGTTGGGACCGCTGCCCTGGTCTTGACCTGGGCCGTGCTGGCCCCCTTGATCGGGCTGGATGGGCGGGGCAGTGGGTGGGACGAGCTCGGGGATGCCGGAAGACCCATACATGGCTGCTGCCAGGAGCTGCAGTGCCTGCTTTACGCCACTAGATGTCCCCACAGCACAAAGTTGACTGTTTGTGTGCTGCTCTTCACTTCCGCAATGGCAGCGATAACGATATCGATCACAATAAAACGTTGGGATTGTCCTTTATGGGCTGTGAATGAAAAGAGACACGTTTGGACAATTGTTAAATGTTGAAAATATATGCTGGAGATGACGGTACAAAAGCCCAATTTAACTGATCGTGACCACCCTATCAACACTCCTCCCTGAGAAGAAATCGTAAATAAAATGACCAGCAAGGTTCAAACGCCATCAACACATCCAGAAAAGGTTTAATCCCGATAATTACCTTCCAGCGAGGTTGCAATGCAGCTGTAGAGCGGCAAAGAAGACTTCCCTGCGCCGTGTTGTTGTTTACCGGAGCTCTCTCTCTCCCTACCGAGGGCGAGTGGGTTTATTTAAAGGAGCCTCTTCCTCTCCGCCGTGGGGACATCCTCCGGTTTTTATCCCCCTCACACACACACACACACACACACACACACGCTCCAAGCTGAAAACGCACAACGCTGTCACTTCACGGGAGAGATCAAGCGTGGAAAAAAAGTAGCGGTGCGTAATTACGCATGTCAGACACGCTGTGTGACTCAGCCTCGGCCAATGAGTGACACCACCTCATAAGCCTCCTGCGTGAGTCACGTGATGCTGCAAGTCACCTGACGATGCCTGACAAGTGCAACCAGTTTGCGTGGGAGAAAACTGAAGTCCCCTTTCTAATTATGCACCTTTGGGCTGCAGGAACCTGACTCAACATGAACTTCATGGTTATGTTGGTGACAATTCTACAGTATATCATACTTTTTAAGCTCCTGGAACCCCCATGCAGGTTTTACAGTGCAGAACTTTTCTTAATGCACAACTACTTTAAAATATAATCTTAGAGAAAAATGTCATTTCAACATTTGTATGCACGTACAACACTTAAGACCTTCAGTATATCATTAATTAAATTATGGAATGGATTAAGCAAAGAAAACAAACAATGTACTAATATAATCCACTTCAAGAAACTCTTCAAACTTAAAGTGTTTACAAAGTACAAAGAAGAAGAACCGTGATAAACATTCTGAATTTATCTCATCCATCCATTCATTTTCTAGATAATCTTACTCATCTCACCGTATGAAACATAACTAACTTCACCAATTATTATTTATTTATTTTTATTGTTAGTACTATAGAGTGTATTGTGAATAAATTGAGAACAGGAAGTGAACAAAAGTTTTAGCAACTGCTATGTAAAGGAAAATAGGTAGGATCAAATAAGCTCTGCTTCTTCCTACTCCTTTTCGAACATGTTGAATAGAGAAACTGGAAATTGTGATGTAACATGCTGTATGCATGCATGTTCCAAATAAACTCAAACTCAACTCAACTCAACTTTGGAATGGGAAAATACAAAAATGTGACATAAAACTTTTATTTTTAGAAACTTTTGTTCAAACTTTTTCACCAAGTACCACCTCAGAAAACACTTGGCTCTCCGTGTACCATCATTATCGATGTGTGTCGATCATAATATTTTATTAGAGCGTATCAAAACACGTATTGGTATGTCAGACTTAGCCTTCTCTTGGTTTAACTCTTATCTTACTGACAGGATGCAGTGCGTCTCCCATAACAATGTGACCTCGGACTATGTCAAGGTAACGTGCGGAGTTCCCCAGGGTTCGGTTCTTGGCCCTGCACTCTTTAGTATTTACATGCTGCCGCTGGGTGACATCATACGCAAGTACGGTATTAGCTTTCACTGTTATGCTGATGACACTCAACTCTACATGCCCCTAAAGCTGACCAACACGCCGGATTGTAGTCAGCTGAAGGCGTGTCTTAATGAAATTAAACAATGGATGTGCGCTAACTTTTTGCAACTCAACGCTAAGAAAACGGAAATGCTGATTATCGGTCCTGCTAGACACCAACATCTATTTAATAATACCACCTTAACATTTGACAACCAAACAATTACACAAGGCGACTCGGTAAAGAATCTGGGTATTATCTTCGACCCAACTCTCTCGTTTGAGTCACACATTAAGAGTGTTACTAAAACGGCCTTCTTTCATCTCCGTAATATCGCTAAAATTCGTTCCATTTTGTCCACTAGCGACGCTGAGATAATTGTTCATGCGTTCGTTACGTCTCGTCTCGATTACTGTAACGTTTTATTTTCGGGTCTCCCTATGTCTAGCATTAAAAGATTACAGTTGGTACAAAATGCGGCTGCAAGGCTTTTGACAAAAACAAGAAAGTTTGATCATATTACGCCTATACTGGCTCACCTGCACTGGCTTCCTGTGCACTTAAGATGCGACTTTAAGGTTTTACTACTTACGTATAAAATACTACACGGTTTAGCTCCAGCCTATCTCGCCGATTGTATTGTACCATATGTCCCGGCAAGAAATCTGCGTTCAAAGAACTCCGGCTTATTAGTGATTCCCAGAGCCAAAAAAAAGTCTGCGGGCTATAGAGCGTTTTCTATTCGGGCTCCAGTACTCTGGAATGCCCTCCCGGTAACAGTTAGAGATGCTACCTCAGTAGAAGCATTTAAGTCCCATCTTAAAACTCATTTGTATAATCTAGCCTTTAAATAGACCCCCCTTTTTTAGACCAGTTGATCTGCCGTTTCTTTTCTTCTCTCCTCTTCTCCCCTGTCCCTTGCGAGGGGGAGTTGCATAGGTCCGGTGGCCATGGATGAAGTGCTGGCTGTCCAGAGTCGGGACCCCGGGTGGACCACTAGCCTGTGCATCGGTTGGGGACATCTCTGCGCTGCTGACCCGTCTCCGCTCGGGATGGTTTCCTGTTGGTCCCGCTGTGGACTGGACTCTCGCTGATGTGTTGGATCCACTGTGGACTGGACTTTCACAATGTTATGTCAGACCCACTCGACATCCATTGTTTTCGGTCTCCCCTAGAGGGGGGGGGGGGGGTTACCCACATATGCGGTCCTCTCCAAGGTTTCTCATAGTCATTCACCGACTGGGGTGAGTTTTTCCTTGCCCGTATGTGGGCTCTGTACCGAGGATGTCGTTGTGGCTTGTACAGCCCTTTGAGACACTTGTGATTTAGGGCTATATAAATAAACATTGATTGATTGATTGATCATTATGACTAACATTAAAACACAGTAGCATAGTGGGCCTAAGTATTCATTATAACAAGGCAGAGGTTTTATTCAACAAGTATGTTTAAACAATTTTTCCACTGTAACATTACACACAATGCACACACATCATTAACAATGATACTCCATAATACAGTACATATTTACAGAGTTCTTTGGCGTACTACTAGATCAGGGGTGTCAAATTCATTTTAGATCGGGGGTCACATGGAGAAAAATCTACTCCCAAGTGGGCCGGACTGGTAAAATCCCAGCACGATAACTTAAAAATAAAGACAACTTCAGATTGTTTTCTTTGTTTAAAAATAGAAAAAGCACATTCTGAAATTGTACAAATCATAATGTTGTTGGGGTTTTTTTTACACTTACATGTTGCGGTTAATAGTATTCTCTCTTTATTTGTCGTTATTTATATTTTCTGAATAAATTATGTGATAATGTTCATCAGTCAACTCATTGGTGTTAATTTTCAATCCATCAGGATAAAAAATTATATCAAAATCAAATTACAGGATGTTATTTATGTAGTTTGATCTTTTTCCTCGATGGATGTACTAACATCATGTGGTTTATTTTGTACATATGTAGCATCATCTACAAAGATACAAAGAATTGCTATTGCGACATCCAGTGGACACATTTACAACAGCTGTTTCTTTCATTCAAAAATTTTAGGTTAATTTTTATACTTAGCAAACTCATCCGGATAAAACCTGATTCTGGAGAGAAAGTAAAAACAGTTATTATTTAAATGCCAAAGGAATAAAAAAAAAAAACAGTACATGATACTAAATTGGTCAACAAACTTAATACAAGCCATTTACCGCACCATGGGCAGTATAAATAGCACAAAATGGAAACCAAACAAAATATACATTGTAAATTTAGACTCATCATGGCTATTCTCTTGTAGTGTAATCATGGTCTACACGATTGTCTTTTGGGCCACATGACAGCAATTTGATTCTCGGCAGAGTCATTATTATTTAATGTCAGCAATTGTCTTATCAGAAGACAAGAGCCCTCCTGTGCCATCCCTGAAGAAAAAAAACCTGGACACGCCACTGAGCCCGCGGTACTACAGTTTGAGAACCTCTGCTTTAGTTCATAAAAGTTATTGGACATTTGGTGTAAAATGAGAAGCCAAAAACAATTTTAATACCACTTGTCCTTTTTAAAGTGAGCTATAGTCTATCAACAGCTAATCATAGAATGGATATAGACAACTACATTACATAATGTTTTTGTTGTTGTTTTTACAAATTTACAAAAAAAAACAGACGATATTGTATTGGAGATGTTATTTTTACTTCAATTTTAATTGTTTAGATTCATTTAAAAAATATTATTTGTTGTTTATTGTGTCTGAAATAAATACATACTTTAAATACATGAATGGATGAATGAATGAATGCTTAAATAAATGAATAAATGAAACAATGAATAAGTGAATAAAATGAATAAGCATTCACACTCACTCGTACACATATATTGACAATTTAGAGCAGCGGGTCCAAAGTGTGGCCCTCGCTTGGATTTTCATTGGCCCTCGGCACATTCTTAAAATAAACTTAGATACGAATGGGGGGGGGAAAGAGCAGTAATTCTATGAGAACCAAGTCAAAATACTAGGAGAGCAATGTTGTAATATCAAAGGAACAAGTCCTTTCAGATACATAATACGGAAATATTGAAAAATTTATTTTTTTCGAAAGTCATAATATAATGACAAATTGTGTATATACAGTAGTGTGCTGATGTAGATCCATCCATCCATTTTTACTTACTTTTTATTTGTCCCTCTCAGGGTCGCAGGGGGTCTCGAGCACTTGGGTGGAAGGCGGGGTACACCCTGGACAAGTCGCCCCTCATCGCAGGGCCACTATTCACACTCACACATTCTAGAGTCACCAATCAACCAATCTCCAGGTGCATGTCTTTGGAAGTGGGAGGAAGCTGGAGTACCCGGAGAGAACCCAGACAGCCACGGGGAGAACTTCACAAAGAAACACCCCAGTCAGGGAATCGAACCCTGGACCTTCTCACTGTGAGGCACAAGCACTAACCACAGCAAAGGGTGGCTATTTTGAAGAAACTAGAATATAAAACATGTTTTCCGTTATTTCACCTTTTTTTGGTTAAGTACATAACTCCACATGTGTTCATTCATAGTTTCGATACCTGCAGTGACAATCTACAATGTAAATAGTCATGAAAATAAAGAAAACGCATTGAATGAGGAGAAGGTGTGTCCAAACTTTTGGCCTGTACTGTATATATATATATATTATTATTATTATTATATATTTTTTTTAACTTTCCACACTTAAATCTCGAGATCGACTTAAGAGCTATCCAAATTAAAGTGTTTTAGTTTTTTTATATTTTATGCACTTTTTGTCAAAGAAAAAAAAATGTATGGCAAAAACACAAACTATGCAATACTTATGCACGCACACACAATCTTGTGTCACTACCAACTCACCAATATTGTTTTTATAAACATAAAAGTTGTTGGCAGATTCAAAGCAACTATGCGCCTAATATGAATATATATGGTACTCTAGCGGTTGAGGGGTCGAATTATACCTCCAATATTTTCACGCATCTCAAAAGGAAATGCTCGGATTCAGTTGGTTTTCATGGAAAAAGCATTGTAAAATAACAGGTTTATAGCATTCAATCGATTGCAACTGGACTGTTTGGTTTGTCTTAGAAGACGTTTTGCCGCTCATCCGAGTAGGTGGATTGATCAGATCTAGTCCAGCGACTGGTACCAAAACCCCAAATATTTATACTACAAAAACCAGGAGTGTGTGCCTGGGCAAGGATGCTTTCGCCCTATTGCAGTGAGAAAAACAACTGTTTTCATGCAAACAAGTAAATTGAAGTGTAAATTCCCCTCGTTAGCATTGAGGTATTGTGTGGCAGAACGATTGCTATGGATCGACTACTACCAGTCCAAAATAGTCAAGATCCCCCGCGTAGATTGGTCAGACTTAGATCTGACCAATCTAAGTCTATGAACACGAACCGATGAAGCCTACTTGGATGAGCAGCGAAACGTCTTCTAAGAGAAACTAAGCAGTTCAGTTGCAATCGATTGAATGCCCTGAGATGACAATGAACTGGATGAATGAGAACATTCATAGACAACAGGTTTAAAGTATATCAAAAGGGTCCCAGTTAACTTTAACATACATTCACTCAATTGCTCATGCTAAAAATAATATAATAAATAAGAACGGACAATACAAATTTTTTGATTAATTCCTTTACAACTTCTGTGGCCATATTTCATTTCGCATACTTTTTAATATGAACATTCTCTTGCATTTGGTCATCTTCAAATGCAATAAAAAAAAGACCCAAAGAGGTTCCAAGTCTCTCCAAGGGCCTCCACATCATGTATGCTATCCTTGCTGATAAATATACTGATACCCCCGCAAAAAAAGCAATTGTTATCTCATGAGTTAGAGTTGATGACAAGTGACCACGGATGTGTCTTTTGCACCGTTGTGGACAGGATGAATCTGTGATGTATTAACTGTTGTGTTCTTTATTTGCTGATGTATTTGGTCCATCCATCCTTCAGCCATGGGAGCAAGGTTCACATCCGCTGAAGATTTGCAATGTCTCAAGTGTTAAAATTAACTCCAAAAACAACATGAACTTTACCCTTCAAGCTAATGGTCTCCACATGAAGAGCCACTTTCTCAGCTAATCTATCCAACCATCTAACCGAGTCAGCTGCTCGGGCCCTTATCCACAAGCAGGTATGGCTGAAACTCCCACCATAGAACCTGAATTTATCTCCATTGGGGACAAACAGGAATAACAACTCCAAGGAGGATCACTGGAAACATCATGTGGGCTTTGTTCCAGAAATTCTTCACGGAGAATAATACCAAAGAAACTTTTATATACAAACCCCGTTTCCATATGAGTTGGGAAATTGTGTTAGATGTAAATATAAACGGAATACAATGATTTGCAAATCCTTTTCAACCCATATTCAATTGAATGCACTACAAAGACAATATATTTGATGTTCAAACTCATAAACTTCTTTTTTTTTTTGCAAATAATAATTAACTTAGAATTTCATGGCTGCAACACGTGCCAAAGTAGTTGGGAAAGGGCATGTTCACCACTGTGTTACATGGCCTTTCCTTTTAACAACACTCAGTAAACGTTTGGGAAGTGAGGAGACACATTTTTTAAGCTTCTCAGGTGGAATTCTTTCCCATTCTTGCTTGATGTACAGCTTAAGTTGTTCAACAGTCCGGGGGTCTCCGTTGTGGTATTTTAGGCTTCATATTGCGCCACACATTTTCAATGGGAGACAGGTCTGGACTACAGGCAGGCCAGTCTAGTACCCACACTCTTTTACTATGAAGCCACGTTGATGTAACACGTGGCTCTGCATTGTCTTGCTGAAATAAGCAGGGGCGTCCATGGTAACGTTGCTTGGATGGCAACATATGTTGCTCCAAAACCTGTATGTACCTTTCAGCATTAATGGCGCCTTCACAGATGTGTAAGTTACCCATGTCTTCGGCACTAATACACCCCCATACCATCACAGATGCTGGCTTTTCAACTTTGCGCCTATAACAATGCGGATGGTTATTTTCCTCTTTGGTCCGGAGGACACGACGTCCACAGTTTCCAAAAACAATTCAAAATGTGGACTCGTCAGACCACAGAACACTTTTCCACTTTGTATCAGTCCATCTTAGATGAGCTCAGGCCCAGCGAAGCCGACGGCGTTTCTGGGTGTTGTTGATAAACGGTTTTCGCCTTGCATAGGAGAGTTTTAACTTGCACTTACAGATGTAGCGACCAACTGTAGTTACTGACAGTGGGTTTCTGAAGTGTTCCTGAGCCCATGTGGTGATATCCTTTACGCACTGATGTCGCTTTTTGATGCACTACAGCCTGAGGGATCAAAGGTCACGGGCTGAGCTGCTTACGTGCAGTGATTTCTCCAGATTCTCTGAACCCTTTGATGATATTACGGACCGTAGATGCTGAAATCCCTAAATTCCTTGCAATAGCTGGTTGAGAAAGGTTTTTCTTAAACTGTTCAACAATTTGCTCACGCATTTGTTGACAAAGTGGTGACCCTCGCCCCATCCTTGTTTGTGAATGACTGAGCATTTCATGGAATCTACTTTTATACCCAATCATGGCACCCACCTGTTCCCAATTTGCCTGTTCACCTGTGGGATGTTCCAAATAACTGTTTAATGAGCATTCCTCAACTTTATCAGTATTTATTGCCACCTTTCCCAACTTCTTTGTCACGTGTTGCTGGCATCAAATTCTAAAGTTAATGATTATTTGCAAAAAAAAAATGTTTATCAGTTTGAACATCAAATATGTTGTCTTTTTAGCATATTCAACTGAATATGGGTTGAAAAGGATTTGCAAATCATTGTATTCGTTTATATTTACATCTAACACAATTTCCCAACTCATATGGAAACGAGGTTTGCATATAATTTAGAGTAGTCAATGTACAGCATGTATGGCAGTATAGGTTTACTGTCCATTAAACATTTGTCAACACAAGTGCCATTGTTGTGTAGTCCTCTGAGGCTGAATTAAGAGTGTATACTAAATGTTCCCCAAATTGTTCCATCTAATTCCTAAACAGTAAATATGACACATTATACAAATTTTCTCCAAAATGAAACCCCTCAGGTAGAAAAATAGCTACAATGCATCAAAATTAGTTGTATTGCTAATCTTACAGGCCTAAAGTCTTTACCACAGTATGGAAAACTCAATTTATGCACATTTTTCAAAATAAATAAAAAATTACATAATTAGAATAAATTTGTATTTAAAGGGTTAACATAATTTAAATAAAAAACAACAAAAACATTTTTATTTTGGACTGAAGTGAAATGTAGAAAAATAATATGAATCTCAAAACTCTTAACTCCTTGAGGAATTTTTGTCCTGGTGGTACTTAACCAGGCTGAAATGATTCACCAATGTATTGTTGATGTATGAAAGAATTTGAAATCCATACATCCATCCATTTTCTACCGCTTGTCCCTTTTGGGGTCGCGGGGGGGTGCTGGAGCCTATCTCAGCTGCATTCGGGCGGAAGGCGGGGTACACTCTGGACAAGTCGCCACCTCATCACAGGGCCAACACCAAAGACAGACAACATTCACACTCACATTCATAACAACATGTTAAAATTGAACTTGGAAAAAATAGGAAAAGATAATTCCATTCAGAATAATAAAGTTAGTCACTTGCACTCATGTGTTGCAGATATTTAGACAATAATGGCTGTGTTGAATCTTTTTCAGTGGAACCTCAAATTTATAACCACTCATTGTACAAACTTTTTGATTTAAGAAACACAGACCGAATAAAAATATGCTTTAGTGTACGAACCCTGTCTCAGTGTAGGAACATTTCATCCTCACACTGCGTGCCTTGCAGCACAGCCATTTTGTACCCAGCAGCACGTTCATGGTGGGCGGCAATTGTGGGCGATCTGATCGACTGCCGGTGGTCGTTCAGTCAGCAGAGCAGTGCTGTGTTTTGAGCAATTTTGCAACATGTTTCTAGTTTTGCTAGCTCAATATGAGTCCAAAGAGAGCAATGGAAAAGCAATGTGTGGTTTGAAATATTCCGGAAGTATCCACAGCGTTGTCGACACTGCCTCATCCTTCCGCTGCAAGCAAAGAAGATTAACCAACAAGGTAAAATGGATTATATTTTTAATTCTTAGTCATTGTAATCAACTGGTTGCTAAAGTGAAACTGGTTGCTGATGTGAAAACGTTTTGTGATTTCAAACTTCAAGTGCACCACAGGGCTAGTGACAGTGTGTGCGTGTCGGCAGGGCAGCTGCAATTAAGAACAGTTTAGCTTCCTGTTTTGACTTTGTTATTAAATAGAACGTTGATCCATTACCACATTGTTGTGTTTGTTTGATATTCAGTGTTATGTGTTGCATGCTATATTGGGTTCCAAGTATACAAACCTTAATGGACTTTAGTTGAGGCTAGAACTCATTATTGATATGTACATTGTTTCTTATGGAGAAATTTGCTTCAATATACAAACGTTTATATTTACTAACCTTATTCAAGAACCAATTATATTCGTAAATTGAGGTTCCACTGTACTGCTCTACAAGCTGTACACTGACTGCTCTAAAGTATATCCAAGTTTTCATTTGATAGAAATGTCACTTAAATTTTGTCACAGCATCCTTACTAAAATGGCAAAGTTATCAATATCAACATTGTTTGTGCAAGCAGTAGTCTCAGCGAAACCAGTTTTAATTGCAAGTGTTTACACCAAAACACTGCAGGTCAAGCACACGGGGAGTTAAAGGGGTAGCAGGCAGATACAGAAGTGCAACAACATCCGTTAGGAGGACTACATTGAAAGGTAAGTTCTGCTTTCCTATTTACTTTGTAGCACTATAAGGAGATCATTGACTGAAGATGAGTAAAAAGTCAATGGAATCCCACAGGTTCGAATCCGGTCCACTGAGCTTTGTTAGCCAGAATGCTACCTTGGGCAGACCATCATAACATTATTTAATGGTCATGCATCGTGTGACCCAGAATAAATAAATAAATATTCAGTTGTAATTTTGAGTACATCCTGAAAGGTCATCGATGCCCCGACATGTGATCCGGGTCCAGCCGCAAAGTAGGCGCAAACAAGAGGCCGGGCAATGGAGCACGGGTCTTTGTGCGTGTCATGAAGACATGGGCGACTGTAAGTAAGTTATGACGTGACAAGCCAGAGACATTTTGTTGGTCAATGAGCCTGTGTGTGTGTGTGTGTGTGTGTGTGTGTGTGTGTGTGTGTGTGTGTGTGTGTGTGTGTGTGTGTGTGTGTGTGTGTGTGTGTGTGTGTGTGTGTGTGTGTGTGTGTGTGTGTGTGTGTGTGTGTGTGTGTGTGTGTGTGTGTGTGTGTGTGTGTATGTGTGTGTGTGTGTGTGTGTGTGTGTGTGTGTGTGTGTGTGTGTGTGTGTGTGTGTGTGTGTGTGTGTGTGTGTGTGTGTGTGTGCTTGCAGGCTGCTTTGCCCTCTGCTGCCTCCCGGTGTTCACTTGTAAGGTGAGCAGCAAGGCGGGCGCGTGCCCACTGCTGCCCCTGCTGGACTGTATCGGCTGCGTGCCGCCAGCCTCCCTTGCCATGAGGGCCTCTGTGAGGGAACGATACGGCATACAGGTGTGATGTGGTCACGTCACTGATGTCCATTCTAGCTCTTTATGGCCTTCATGCACCTTGATTTGTGCACCAGGAGTGTTGCAAGCGTACAATGGTGTAAAATGGGGGTGTCAAACTTGTTTTCATTGAGGGCCACATCGCAGTTATGGCTGCCCTCAGAGAGCCGCAAGTAACAGTGAATATAAATGAATATATTTGTAGAAGTATTTGTCTAATGATATTTCTTAATTGCCTATGCATTTGATTATTATACATATTTTTTTATGTGCACTGTAAAAGAATATCTGTAGATTTGATGGTAAAAAAAAGTCACCAGACTTTTACCGTCAAATTGACAGTGTTTTTTTTTTTTACAGCATATTACTCTTAATGGAAAAACGGTACCACAGTTTCAAAAATAAATTATTAAAAAATAGACAACTGAGCTGCCAGTGTTTTACCGCAAAATCTTCAGTTGTTGTTTTTACAGTGTATTACTGCAAATGGAAAAAAAGGTTCTCCAGTTTATTTTTTATGTTTTTTTACAGTAAAATGTTTGATACTACAATATTTTTTACATTATTGTGCAATTTTAAAGTTGAAAGGGAAACTGCACTTTTAGGGGAATTTTGCGTATCGTTCACAATCCTTAATGTAAGCCAAGAACACATATGTTTTTATTTTTTTATTCATTCTAAATATTAAATACATGCGATCAAATAGACCGATCCTGACTGTTGTTTGTGCTTATGCACTAAACAGCAGTTCAGAGTATGAGTCCTTTTTGGAGTCCCTAAAGTACTGGAGAGTGCTTACTCTGCTGATTCCCTTGTTCTACTGGGAGACTCAACGCTCACTTTGTTTTGTCATTGGACTTTTGTACTCGTCACAGATCGTCCCGAACTAACACCATGTTCAAACATAAGGGTGTCCATACGTGCACTTGGCATCAGGACATCCTAGGCCACAGTTCAATGATTGACTTTGTGGTTGTATAATCGGATTTGCGGTGAAGAGAGGGGCGAAGCTTTCAACCGATCACCACCTGGTGGTGAGTCGGCTCTGATGGTGGGGGAGGACCCTCACAGGCATAGTGAGGGTCTGCTGGGAACATTTGGCAGAGTCTCCCATCAGAGAGAGTTTTAAGTCCCACCTCCAGAAGAACTTCAAATATGTTACGAAGGAGGCCCTAGACATTCAGTCCAAGTGGACCATGTTCTGTGCCTCTATTGTCGAGGCAGGCGATCGACCAAGGTGGTCGGTGCCTGCTGTGGCGGTAATCACAGAACCCGCTACTGGACACCAGCGGTGAGGGATGCCGTCAAGCTGAAGAAGGAGACCTATTGGGTCCTTTTGGCTCATGGGACTCCGATGTGCGGCTTTGGCGGTTGCAAAGGCAAACACTCTGACACGGGAAGAGTTTGGCAAAGCCATGGATAACGACTTGTTATTGCCAGCAGTAAGTCAAACCCATTTCCAGTGAGGGTTGGACTGTGCCAGGGCTGACATTTGTCACCAATTCTGTTCATTAAATTTATGGACAAAATTTCTTGGTGCAGTCAGGGCGTTGAGGGGATCCAGTTTGGTGGCTGCAAGATTAGGTCACTGCTTTTTTTCTGGCTTATCTGGCAAGGATCTTCAGCTCTCAGTGGATCAGTTTTCAGCTGAGTGTGAAGCAACTGGGATGTAAATCAGCGCTTCCAAGTCTGACTCCATGTTTCTCGCCCGGAAAAGAGTGGAGTGCCATCTCCAGGTTGGGGAGGAGATCCTTCCACAAGTGGAGGAGTTCAAGCACCTCGGGGTCTTGTTAACGAGTGGGGGAAGAGTGGATCGTGAGAACGACAGGCGGATCGGTGCAGCGTGGTGACCCTGAATCGGTGCGTCGTGGTGAAAGAGGCAAAGCTCTCAATTTACCAGTCAATCTACATCCCTATTCTCACCTATGGTAATGAGCTTTGAGTTATAACTAAAGGGATCACAGGTACAAACACTTGAAATGAGTTTCCTCCGCCGGGTGGCTGTACTCTCTCTTAGAGATAGGGTGAGAAGCTCTGTCATTCGGGAGGAGCTCAGAGTAGAACAGCTGCTCCTCCTCATCGAGAGTAGCCAGATGAGGTGGTGCGAGCATCTGGTCAGAATGCCCCCACGTCCGACCGGTAGGAGACCACGGGAAAGACCCAGGACACGGTGGAGAGACTGTGTCTCCTGGCTGGCCTGGAAGGCCTCAGGATCCCCTGGGAAGAGCTGGACTAAATAGTTGGGTAGAGGGAAGTCTAGGCTTCTCTGCATAGGCTGCTGCCCCCGCAACCCGGCTTCGGATAAGCGGAAGAAGATGGATGGATGGATGGATGGCACTTACTGCACAAGGTCTGCTGTCATTAGGATGCCGACTGATAGAATTTTGTTGTTGGAGGGTGTAACTCTCATGACTGTCATGACAGGTTTGGACTTTGTTTATTTTCTTTATTGTGTTTGGTGTTGTTTCTTTTCCAGCGCTCTTATTTTATTTTCAGTGCTACTTCCTGTTTGCCTCACTAGTCTGGCGCCAATGGGGGTTATGACTGAAAGGACAAGACAAACAGAACCTGTCAAAGTGTACCAGCTTGTTGGATTACATCTTTGTCCTTCTACTATCCAGGTGTGAGACATGATTTATGATCTACAATAACTTTCACTAGCAAAGGAAGCGAGGAAGCAGCTTTACACTCATAAACGTAGGCACAGTGATCACGGCACCGCTATAAATCGTTTTACCGCTTATAATAATAATAATAATATCACTAATGCTTGGTTAATAATCAAGTCACAAAATATAAATAGAGGATTGTTGGCACTTTTTGGATGCTTTTTAGTGGGTTTTATGGGAAGAATAGAGGACCGTCCATTGGTTCTCCTATAAGCTGAATTTTATTTTTGGGGTAAAATGCTTTATATATATATATATATATATATATATATATATATATATATATATATATATATATATATATATATATATATATATATATATATATATATATATATATATATATATATATATATATATATATATATTCGTTGTCATCTACATAAAATGGCGGGCCAGATCTGGCCCCCCGGGCCTTGAGTTTGACACCTGTGGTGTAAAATGTCTTAGAGCGTTATTAGCATTGAGGGGTCCAACCCAAAGGCGTGGTACTGTAACCTTAATAGGACTTTTTGGATGCTGTGCTCAGCAAGAGGAGTAGAAAGAAAGATGGAGGTGGGGGCGGTTGAAGTTGGAGCGCTGCCATGATAGAAGGAGGTGGTTGGTAATGTTGGCTCCTTCGGAGGCGGAGTGGGCCGCGGATCGCTCTCAGTACCGATAAAAGCTCAGAGCATGTAAAAAAAAAATCTTAATTTCTCCTGGCAGTAACATTCACGCATGTTGGTGATAATATCAATATTAGGAATGTTGCGTTTTGGTGGAGTGCCAATCTAGTTTGCTGGTGACATGGTTTACGACCTCAAAGAGTGCACATGAACACAAATAATCATGTATGATTAGATATGATTTTTAAGGATCATGTGTTCATCCTTTGCCTCCCACTCGTGTTCCCTTGCAGGGCAGCGTGTGGAGCGACTGCTTGTACGGATGCTGCTGCTACACGCTATCTTGGCTGCAGATCTCCAGGGAGCTGAAAAGAAGGGCTGCAGCTCATGCCTCCTCCTCATCATCATCCTCCTCTTCTTCTTCTGCAGCCAAATACACTACACTCCCTCTCCTGCAGGGGTCGCACTTGGTCTGAATCACATGGACTCTCTGGACTTTGGGGCTTTCATTAACTAGTGCTCTAAAAAGACACTGAGGTGATTTTTACACAGCTATGTGGTAAAGTATCGGGCTGACATCAGATTTGCTGTCAATAAATGCCAGAATAAATTTCATTTTAGTCGAATACATTTTTTTTTTAATCAGATTATTCACTTTTCTCTCTGTTTCTCTCTCTCTCTGTGAATAGGGATGGGTACCAAATTCCGTAGATTCTACCTGGTATCTAGTCATTAAATCAATTGGTGCCATATATTAAATTCCGTTGATGCACATGATGTCATGTTCGGTTGCTCAAACACTTGGCGGGGAAACAAGCAGTCAAGCAGCACTTGGAGTGCACTAAGCCAACCTGCTTCTCGGTAATGTTAGAATTGTCCATGCTAACAAAGCAAGTATGCCTAATGAAAAACACACAAACGTACAGTCAGGCTCCACTTTTGAAAATGCGCTGGCTTTGCCATAGACATGCTACTGTTTAGCATTAAGGATTTTACATGGCCATTTTAACACCACCAAATTTGGTATGAAAACTACAAATAAGATGCAAGTTACAATCAAACAGTTGGTGTGTAATAAGTACAATACTTACAGTTTAAGAACTCTGTAAGGCTCAACAACAAAATAATAAATATTTCAGTGTCAAGGCAAAAATTACTCCTTGATTAGACAACACTTCGTAGCGTATACAATACTGCCATCTAACGTCTTGATGTTACAACTGCATGCCATCTACTATATCAGGGTTTCTGAACCATAGGGCCGGGGTCCATTGTTTAGTTATAGTTAAGAAACATATTCAGAATTAATTTTGTTTATTTATTTTAGCACAGCATAATTTTATGTGAATTTATTGTTAGCCAGTCATTTATGAGTTCCTTCTTACGCAGTATGTTTGGTTAGTATTTATTTTTCTAATTAGCCTGACCTCAGCCTTGATAATAATCTTTGTGAATAATACATGGTTTCATATCATTTGACAAGGTTTTAAACTGTGAGGTTAGATATAATTATTGAATATCATTCAAATTAGGAGTAAGATTACCACTACGGTGTTAATACTTGAGTTGGTCCCGGGCCCCTGTGTAGTGGAAAAAGTTGGGCCCCAAGGTCAAAACGATTAAGAACCCCTGCACTAAGTAATACTTGCAAATGAGACTCAGAAGTGTAAGAAAACAAGATACAACAGGACAGCGCAGTTATCATTATCAGCCCACTGTTAAATGTTAAACAAAAAAGAGCCTCTTATAAACACAAGTAGCAAAAATTGGTAATGTTGAGTACTGGTATCGATTCCCATCTACCAGGAATTGTTAACAAATGTGAGCGAGACCCATCCCCAATGACAACTCTTTAAAAGTATATTTTAGAAGATTATTTAGAAGCTTATTAAAAATAACAGAACATAAAAATGATCTATGTGTTCGACCCATGAAACGGCATTTTGTTTTAGAACATTTCAGTCACGTCACGTAAATCATGAATCCTAAACTTTCCAATCAAGTCTTTACTCATGCATACTTTATGTTCGGTCCCATAACAATAATACCAGTGTGAATGCCGGGCAAGCATCTTTTTGTCATTTTTTGTTCTGTACCTCAGCCTTTAAAGCTGAATGGAATTTGCACCTGTCCTATTATGATGCTACACCGTGTACACTGCTGGGGTTGACACGTTCTGCCACGTAAAACACTGACTTTAATCATATTGTCCGATCAGCAGTACTCCTATTTGGTATTCGAGAACAAATTTACACTGACGCACTTTTCAATAAGTATATCTTATCTTAATCTTATCTTAATCGGTCTGCTCGACACGTCCGATTTGGCACGCTATACGACTGGCTTGACCTGTTGGTGCTACACGCATGTCTATAAAATAAGCGCGGCACAGGTGCTCATGCATCAGTCACCTTCTCTGCAGACCGGGCCACACACTCTGGTAAGATGTCCATGGACAGTATCTTGTTTACTTTGACTTTTGGGGGAATTGTATGGCCTATAATGATGCATGCACTGAACTCTTAAAGTCAGCCAAATAGGTGATGAATTGTTTTTTTTTTATCAACGCACAACTCTTCCCATTTATTTTCTCCATCAGCCAGCCATGTCTCAACAACTGAGCCAACCCAAGCCCTTCACTATGACCACCATGACGTCCATGTCAAACCAGTGGAGCTCGGGCATTTGCGACTGCTTCCAGGATTTGAATTTTTGTGAGTGAGCGCCTTAGTTCTCGTGCACGACCGAGTCTGTGCACGCAGCTGATGGCTCGGCCTGATGCAGCCTGCAGGAATGCTGCAGACAGGAGATGAAGCCTTGAGAATATGCAGGCACTATGATATGATGCCCCATATGATAAATCACTGAACTGCGTGCACTTTTAGGAGCACTGAAAGGCCCTCGGGTACTGGTGGGAGTGTGATGTGAGAGCAACAGGCAGGAAGGAAAGCTTTTGCTCAAACAAAAGAGTAAAAAGTTGCCAACAGGAAAGTAAAACTAAATTCTCAAAAATGTAGCACACAAGGGGCCGAAAGGAGCGAAGCTTAAAAGCCTGGCGTAGGACGAGACACGGCTGAGTAAAGAACCGTTGAAGCTGACTTGTTAACCAGCTGCAGCTGATCCACCTACTCAGTGGCCTAGTGGTTAGAGTGTCCGCCCTGAGATCGGTAGGTTGTGAGTTCCAACCCCGGCCGAGTCATACCAAAGACTATAAAAATGGGACCCATTACCTCCCTGCTTGGCACTCAGCATCAAGTGTTGGAACTGGGGGTTAAATCACCAAATATGATTCCCAGGCGCGGCACCGCTGCTGCCCACTGCTCCCCTCACCTCCCAGGGGGTGAACAAGGGGATGGGTCAAATGCAGAGGACCAATTTCACCACACCTAGTGTGTGTGTGACAATCATTGGTACTTTAACTTAACTTAACTTAACTTAACTTAACTTAACTCATCACCAGCAGAGGAGATGTCTCAAATCTATGTGAGAAAAAAATGCAAGCATATTTTTGGCCTTAATTAAGCATGTTTAAGCTTTAAAATGGCTGAATTAAACAAAGTAAAAATACTACAGTAGTATTGGCCACTAGAGGAGACCAAACCTATCAGATCACACTGTTCAGTATCGTGAGCACCAATTGGCCCAGCCTGTGCACGGCAGCATTACTATGTTGGATTAAACTAACGTAAAGGTGACGGAAGGGTGTTATTTTATGTCAAACGGGCTTTCAAAATGTTAAAAACTGCATTTAGAAAGTCACAAACAAGTTAATTATGCTATAGCTATGAAAATATTTGATTAATTTTTTCCCATTTTTTTATTTTTTTTATTTTTTTTATTACACACAATGTTAATTCATCTGATTAAAGAAAAAGCCAACTCCAACCCACTTCCAGCTTACAATACTTAGGATAGCAATGTACTGAGCAAGTAAAAAGATATACAAATGCAGTAAATGTGATTAAAAGCAACACTCTTAATAATAATAACAATCATGTTGTGAATAGAAAAATTGATTATTAAAAAAAAAACGTATTATATTTTTTAAAACCGAACTCAAAAATGAATACAAA